>NC_041046.1:21210027-21335027 GCF_900634775.1 Gouania willdenowi | reverse complement strand
ACACACACACACACACACACACACACACACACACACACAGAGAGAGAGAGAGAGAGAGAGAGAGAGAGAGTGAAATAAATGTCTATCTCTCTGAGCTTGTTCCTATACTGTGACCCCGGCACCATTCTGCAGGGTCAGCAGACAAACTTCCAGACAGTAGGTTAATTCAGATTACTTTAGTTAATTGATCAATGCGTTAAGTGGATAATTAGCAACAATTTTAGCTGCCTAAGTGCAATTCAGAGGTTGTGCTTTCCCCACTATAAGCATTGATTTTCTGGGCGTATAAATGGCCTTTTGGAAATTGATGGCCTCATTGGAGGTAGAGAATCGCAGTAGACTTGCATTTAGAGTATGTTTGAAGATGAATACAAATGTGTGCTTCAGCTTAAAGGAGGTGAAAAACTGGAACTCTCTCTCTCTCTCTCTCTTTCACTCTCTTTTCACTGGTGTTTTTTGAGGGGAGCTTGTATTTGGAAGTATAATGCTTCCCTGACCTTTTTTACAGCTTGAGATTGGTATTCAGAATAACACTTTTCACTTCATCATTTTCACCAAAGAAGAAATTTCTAGCCATCCTAGCATTAGCGATGGAACTTCTTTATTGTGTGTGTTTATTTAATAATCTTGTTCATCTAATGAACAAGTGGGTTTCATTTCACTTATAATGAAAGGTAATTGTAGCAAAAACAAAAAATGAAAAATAAAATAAATCACCTTTAATTATAAGAGTAGGGGGGCAGAAAAACCAAGCTACACATTCACAATTTACTTTCAATGTGTGTCTATTTAAATTGTGTTTTTTTAGGATTTCCTTCATTTCAGCATCTGGAATGTACCTCCCCCCCCCTCCACCTCACACTTTCTAAGATTTGATTTTATTACAGCTATTTGCACAAGAAGGCCATCATTATACAGGCGAGATGGCGGGGCTTCACAGCGAGGGCACGTGTCAGACAAATGGTGAAGGTAAGCCTAGTCCCTGCGACTGCTATAGATATATTGATTATGTTATGATAGCATGCATTAGAATTCAATTGGTATATTCCTAAGTCTCTGCCTCTGACCTTAAGAAATATAATTCACTCATTATTACCACATGGGGGAATTAACACTTAGGAAAAATGATCTAATTAATAGATTTCTATCTGTCGCATATACCTACTGAAAAGCAGAAGGTGGCGAAAACAGAGAGAAGTAAGGGGTTGTGTTTATGAGGTGTGTGTATGTGTGTTCTTTGGTAAAACAAGGCCCCATTTTCAGCATATTGCATCCAACTGCTTCTTAATTGAACAGATTGTTGATACCAGATCCAATACCCAGCGCTCTCACGTATAATTTTCCCCTGGATTGAGTTTTGTAAATGTATCACAACAAGCTATTTATCATGCCTGTAAATTGACTGTTTGCTAAAGCATAACTGCCAGCCACCGTTTGGGAGGCATTCAAAAAAAGGAGGGGTGGGGGGTGGGGTGGGTGAAATAAACATTGAAGGATGTGTCACAGCACGCATATGGGCTTAAAAGAGGCTGTTTGGTCTCATTTGGAAACAGACGAGCGCTAATTTGAATCACTGAAAATTGCCACAGAGCACGGTTTTTAAACTAGCCCTGTGAGAGTCGCTCCACATTGTTTCTATCGTTCTATGTTTCCTTCTTCTGGACTTTTATCATGTTTAATGTGACATGCAAAAGGCCTGCTCTCCTCAGCTGAATTTATAACCCCCTCTTTTTAGTCTTTGTCTTCTCTTCTTTCATCATCTCCTTTTCGCCCGTGGTTATTAGAAATGACGTGTTGAGATGAATCCCTTTTATAGCTGACACTCCAGTCCGCTGCTGAAATGTGCCCCCAGTGGTTGGCTGGCAGTGGCAACGTCTGCTGTGCATCGTGCTTGTTGAGTGCGCTGCTAAATGTTTTCTGGCCTTTTTGTTAGTCTCTTCTGTGGCAATGTTGTCATTGATTATGAAATCCAGAGGAGAGCTTTTGGTCGTCATACATCTCCATTAGCGCACTGCTTGACTACCATAGATTTTCTTGGCCCTCGTGTGCGTCGGTGTATTATGAGAGTGCCGTCCTCCCCTTGATACAAAGTCCCTTTAACCACTTAATCCCACATGCCCTCTCCCTCTCTTTCTCTCTCCCTTCATCTTTATTCTATCCGTTGGACTTCAACTCATTCCTCCTTTTCCTTCTGCTTTCCTCTTCTGTAGTTTTCTCCCACCTTCCTTCCTTCCTTCTTCACTCCCCTCAACAGTGGCACTTTCTGCGCCGCCTCTGTGCAATGTATTATGTATAAAGAGCTCTTCATCTTTGACACCCGCTGTGGACAGATCACAGGGCTGGTAGACAAGATGTAACACCGTATTTCCTTTGTGTTCACAGGAAGCATATTTTATCATGAAGATGAATTTCTACCAAGAGATGGCGGTCAGGGTAAATATCAGCCACTAGAGTGTCTTGTTTTTGGAAATGCTGTGTCGTAGTATATGGCAGGAGAAAACATGAATTATTGTGTAAATTACCAAATAATCCAGTTGTAGTTATCTCAACTTCACCAATTTAATGAAACTTGACAATATGTTTAGGGGATTGCATTTTTCCTTTGTTTATATCACATGAATGCAGTCATTTTAATTGCCAATTGTAGAAAGAACTCTCAATATTTCCACAAATCTTGCAATTTCTCACAAACAATTCTACAAAACTCCTCTAAATTACACAAAGATTGGTAACAAAATCAAGAATTTTTGAAGTGACTTGAACTGATGTTGAAAACTAGAGCACAATGATGTTAAAATTGTTCTTTTCCCCCCACCTATTAATCTACGTCCCACTTTAGCTCAAACTAGCCTGAACTAAAATGATCTTTACACCCCTGTTGTAAGTGGACATTTCATATCTCTGTGTGTGTGTTATGAGAGGGAGACCCTAGGAATTCAGTTAAAATCCCTTCATCATATGACGTTTCTGTAAAAAAACTGATTTTTTTTCCCTTGGGTTTTTGCCCTTCTCTAACAAACAACATCATATTTATTGTTTTATTTGAAGCCCTATGTTTATCATATATAAATGACAAGGCAAAAAATAATTTCAAATCATTTTCATGCTTGTTTGTTCTGACAACACTAAATTGTGTTCTATTCGCAATAAGATATTTTCAATTTCTTACTCGGGATTCTAGGGATTATGTCCATCCAATGTTCCCATTATCCCCTCAGCAGCGCCTAGTGCTGAAGTCATAAATCCTGGGAAACTGAGGCTGTGATTGATGGCTTGGCATTTTTACACAAGAATATTGTACAGAAACCTAATAGTTTTACAATTCACTATAGCTTCCCCCTTTGGCTTGCAGTTTTACTCTACCTACATCATTAAAGGTTTTTATGGACCAACAAAATATCCACTGGTGTTTTTAAAAGAGGGAGTTGTAATGTTCAGCTTGACAAAGAAAAAAATATTTCTATTTTCACATTAGTTAGAAAAGCCAGGGATCAAGGGCTTCAAGTTTTACACTCAATAAAAAGTAAAATCACACAAATAAAGCTGACCACTCTGCTGTTCCAATAAACGTCATATTTAGACAGCTGTAGGGTTTAAGTTCACAAGGTTAAACTGTAATAAAGCCAAAGTTTTTGAAGTAAAAAGTAAGGCTTTTATTGTTTATTTAGAATATGAATCATTCATTTAAAAAAAAGAAACATGATGGAAAGTTCATGTTACTTGTGGTAACATTGAAAAAAGTTTTGTGTTCAGAGTATATTCTTTTCAGTTTCCAGGTGCTCCACTTTTCTCACACTGCCCTTGACCAGTAGTTCGGCCTCAGAAGTAGAGTCGGTCCCTGGGCACTGCAGAGTAAAATATATTATGGCGCTTGCCGCTTACGCAGACACATAAAGTCCCTCAGATAAATTACATGTAACTAAAAACCTCTTGAAAGGGTAGAGGAAAAAAGGTTTAAATTCACGCCTTAATTACCCGATCTTACATATTCTTAATTTACCCTCTTCTCAAAAAAACCAATCCAGCTCATGTCTCCTGCCCAATGTAGCCAATGCAGAATTTATTATTTTCCAAAGTAGAGTGGCTGTGTGTGTGTGTGTGTGTGTGTGTGTGTGTGTGTGTGTGTGTGTGTGTGTGTGTGTGTGTGTGTGTGTGTGTGTGTGTGTGTGTGTGTGTGTGCGTGTGTGTGTCTGTGTGTGTGTGTGTGAAGGACATCACTTTTACCAAAGAGCTATATCTTGTGTAAATAGGGAAACGATAGACACAAAGCTAGAAGCAATCATCCCACAATCCCCTTGTGACACTTCCTTTGAATCAATTTTAACTCCATTCTTTTTCTCCCCTCTCCTGTGCTCTTTATCACGGTGTCGTAGCTAACAAAAGATAATGTATTAAGGCCGTAATAGAAACTTGTGTTTACATGCCGCACCTCGGATTTGTATTAGATTCAACAGCATTGATTTCACTAGTCAACAAAGGTCAGCAAGAACTTGGGAGGCGGCAATTACTTTATTTAAAATTATCTATTGACTGGCAGATCAATGCTAATTCTCATTTTGCTGTTTGTTTTTCCCCCAACCTCCACTCCACCTCTCCTCTCTTTCCCCCATCATAGGGTGTATATTGTTTTACCTGCAATTGTTTTAATCTCCCATTTAGTCTGAAGGACATACATCCCCATGTTTAGGAATGGTCCATTGGTTTTATTGGGGGGGTGGGATGGGGTTTGAAGCTAATCTGATGCCTCCTCAATCAGTGTGAAAG
Source organism: Gouania willdenowi (assembly GCF_900634775.1). NCBI lineage: Eukaryota > Metazoa > Chordata > Actinopteri > Blenniiformes > Gobiesocidae > Gouania > Gouania willdenowi. The sequence goes on along the minus strand of NC_041046.1, from coordinate 21,330,263 downwards.
TTAAATATATGAACCAGTGACATTTTTCAATTCTTCTTCTCACACAATAGGATAAAAATAATGACTTTGGAATAATTTTAATAAGGAATTAGTAAGTTTATCTCAATAGTTGTTGGTACTTTGAAACAAGGTTTAACATATATATGTGAGGACATTTTCATGTATATCTTATTAGTTGTGTATAATAGTGACCTATTGTTAGTTAATATTTGTAATTGCCTGATATGTTTTAAAAGTTTGTTCATGAAATACTAAAATACAGAGGAAAACAAGTGTGATTTGTTGCCCAACAGATTCAGCGAAGATGGCGAGGATTCTTTGTGAGAAAGTACATCCACAACTTCTACGCACGCAAACAATATTTGGAAGGGCTCGCTGAGCAAAATAATCTTCGCAGGTAAGAAGAATGAACGTGTCTCACAACAGCCTCAACTGCTTCACTATGACAACGGGAGGATAAGAAAACACACTGAACAATTCAATAGTTTTTCTGACATCCTCGTGCTTACAATACAAAAAGGCAAAATGTTATGAGGTTCTGCTTTTTCAGTCTATAAATATTACTATTATTATTATTTCCTTCTATCGGAGTAGACAAAAAGTAAAGTAGATAAATCTAAATTAGTTGATTTAGATATTGTAAATGCATTTTGCTCAAAATGCATTTTTCTTCTTTATAATAACCGTAAAATACAGTAGCTCTTAGGAAGGAGGAATGGTAACAAGAGAGAGAAAGATAAAGAGGGAGAGAGAGAGAGAGAGCAGTCCTCTAAAGTGCTCGAGGCAAAGAGACAGAGAAGTGAACGATGTGAAGAAATTAAAAATTAGCCTCTGATTTGAACCACGGCCCGTGCATTAATAAAACATTGTCTGCTCCAGGGCTTACTGCTGGAGATGTGCCATCATTTATTTTTGACAAAAAGAAGAAGAAGAAGAAAAAACACCACATGTAGCTAATAGTCACATTTTTAATGTTGCTAATGTGTTTTTACCAGAAAATATCTCAAGGCCTCTGCTAAAATTAAATGTAAATTTGTTGAAGTGCTCCTTGGATCACTGACTTTCCGCTGATTCCCCACTAGCGCTCCTTGCCCTTTGTTGAGGTATCGGAGATTAGGTCGTTATAGTCCATCAACAAAGTTTTTTCCCTGATTGTTTTGGACTCTATAATGTCATGCATACACATTTAAACAAACAGCTAAGGACTTCCATAGATAAAAAGGATCTTTTGTAATATCCCATTTCAATTTGACAAAAATATTTTTTTTTTGAAGGTTTAATCACTTGTTTTAGAAAAACGTTAAAAGAAATTCTACTCAATTAGAACACATGGCTGTTTTTTACTGTTAATGGGGATTGTGTTTACAACGCTACAAGGTCATACTTCTTTTTACATCCTTAAGTTGTTGATTAACTAAATTCAATTCAATTCTCTTTATACAGAAACACAATCATCTCAAGACACCCCATATAACACATTTAAAGTTGAGGAAACAGTCTTAAAAAAAAAATAAAAAAAAACAGGTAGAAACCCTCCGAGCAGAATTTGCGTTTTGAAAACTAAGTCAAACTTTATGATACTGGCTTCATGCTGCCCCTCCTCCACAGTGATTTAGGGCGTTAAGGACACTTTGGCTCCATTTAATCACATGTTTATTTAGCGCTGCTGGGGTCATGATCAATTAACGTTGTGCTGGCCTTTATTTAAAATATCCTTCCTGTGTTAGCTGCTGAGCCCTCAGCTCATGCGCTGCCTGAGCAGTCACCCTGCAAAGGTCTGATTTTTAATCAGAGGAGCGCCCCTTACCTCCGCAAGTCTGTCCCTCTTTTTGTCCCAACTGCTGCATAGATTATTTAAAGTTGGACTAATAGTTCCCATTTAGTGCTGGCTAATAAACTGTGCATAGTTAACTTTTGTGTAATGTGAGGGAGCCTTAATGTGTTTTCTTACTTTGTTTTTTATCGTAACTTGCGCTATAATTGCTCATTTCATTAGGCTTTTTAAGCTTCAAAATACTCTGACTTATGTCATTTTCTCAGACTGTTTCCTTCAATGTGTTACTTTGCCTCTCACTGTCCATCCTCACTCATTCTTTACTCATTCTGCAAAGCCTAAGGAAAACAGGACCTCGGTGCGCTACTTTGAGACTAAGTGTCCGTTTTTCATGATACCCCAACAAAATATGACTTTGTCAATTAGCAGCCCAACAACATGCATTGGGAGGATGAGAAAATAAGGAAAGTGAAAGAAAGCAAGCAAGCCAGCTTTGCATATTTACTAAATGTGCAGGTTTCATTGTCACCACGTCTAATACTCCTTGTTGACTGTGCATAGCTCTATCTGCAGCAAACAGCTGGGTAATTAATAGTGTAAGGATCAGAAAAATAACTGAACATGGCAAATATTTTGCTTTTTTTGAAAGAGTGAAAAATGGAGCATCTGGTAAAAATCATGGACTGTTTTGTCACTGAACCGGCAGCTCTTGTGTATTATTTTCTTTATTTCATTGTGCTTTCTATCAGTTTCTCTCTCTACTATTATCCTATCTCCCTTTTCTCCAGTCTTCTTCATTCCTCCCTCTCTTTTATCTCTTCAAGGACATTCATAAAAGGAGAGCTGTGATGGTAGAGGGAGTGAACGCCTGCCATGCCATCACTACCCGCTCCTATGCATCATTCTTTCTTTTGCCGCTCCTTCTGTCTGATCTAGTTTGGGTGCAAGTTCACTTGTTCAGTGTGATTGGATTTGTGTGTGTGTGTGTGTGTGTGTGTGTGTGTGTGTGTGTGTGTGTGTGTGTGTGTGTGTGTGTGTGTGTGTGTGTGTGTGTGTGTGTGTGTGTGTGTGTGTGTGTGTGTGTGTGTGTGTGTGTGTGCGTGCGTGCGTGTGTGTGTGTATGCGTGTGCGTGTGCATGCTTTATTGAGTGGAAACACAAACTGTGCAAAAGTTTGCAGAGCATGGATTAATATGTGGATTTTTTTTTTTTTTTATCTTTGAAATAACTAGAAACACTGTATTTTAACACTCTCATTTTTTATTTTTTTTTATTTTTCGTCAATCTTTACAGCATTTCTTTGCAGTACTTTAGTGAATTGGTTAATCAATGAATTACCGGTCGTCACTTAAGTGGAGATTGTGTTAGAGGGTGTTGAAGGCTCAATACATTGAGCTGGTAGAATTGGCTGGCTGACTTTGCGCTCCTTTCCAGCTATTGAATCATTCAATTGGAGCAATTAAAACAACAAATCAGGTCAAGCCACTATCAAATATTTAAAACCTGGCCAATTAGTTGCTCTTGAGCTTGCCTATAGGTGACCGTTTGTATGGCCTGCTGTCCCTGAATGCCCCGTTCTCTGATATTCCGTCAGTCCTTGATGCCCTGTTGTGAACTATAGACTAAATTATTAAAGAAAAAAGTGGGTAATAGAGCTGGCTTATATTAGCCATTTAAATAAGTTAACAGTCCAGGGTGAAAATGGCAGAAAGAGGCTTGGTTATTTCAGCACAGTGTTAAGTACACTTGATTAGATTTTCTCAAAAGTGGCAGCCTGCAAATGTAAAGCTAAATGTTTTAGCTTCATTCATAACCCTTTCATCTTTTGACTAACACTGACTACCCCACAGTTTCTTTGTTACTTTTATTCCATTTTGGTAATCAACTGATTTGAAATTACTGGCGTATAGATTACAGTTTTAAAGGGGACATATCATGCTAAATCCACTTTTTTAGCCCTTAAATGCATTTTGTTGTATATTTAGAGCGTTTAGAAGTACAGAAAAAATCAAATTAGTCTCTTCAGGTGCTCCGTAGATATCTTTATATTCTGTTTTGCTCATATTTTTCAATCTGTTTCAATTTTTCTATTCTCTATTACGTTTTTTGAACTATTACATCACAGTATTTGCAGCGGAACTGCCAAATTAGTACATCAACTCCAGGTCCAACACTTCGAGCAATCCGCCATTTTTATTTCTCGCTTTTATTTTGTAGTCCAAGCTCAAGGATGCCGAAGTTACGAGAGGATAAGTCAAAATGTTCGGTTGTTGGATGTAGTAACCCACACGCTTCATTACACCGTCTCCCAGCATCAGAACCTTTTCAAAGTGCCTGATTGAGTTTTATTTTTCACGGAAATGTACCCACATCTGTGGGTAAGGTCATTTTTGTGTGCGCGAAGCACTTCAAGAATGACTGCTTCTGCAACTTCCACCAGTATAAAGAAGGATTTGCCGAAAGACTTTGTCTGATTGAGGGTTCAATTCCTTCTATCTTTGGAGACGACGAACAGAGCACTTCGGTAAGCTGTAAATAACGCTAAAAAGTGTGATGATAAGACGTCCCTGTCATTGTTTTGTTAGCATTAGCAGTTGCACCGTCTTCAGACTTCATATGTTAGCGCTGTGTGCTCGTTTTAGATCCTTGATGATATGGCCTACGTGATTTAATTTAAGTCTAAAGTTTTCATTAGTCATTTCATTTTGCCGTTTTTGTCTTTGAAAAGACTGTATTAAAATGCATTTCGTGACGTTAGCTTGGCGCTAGCGTTAGCTCGGTGCTTGTGTTAGCTCACTTGCTAGGGTTCTGCAGGTTCATCATCATCATTTTCATCTCGCTCCGCTGGGTCCGACTCTGGCTCGAACATGTAAGGCTGGATGGACAAGTCTTCCATTGTTGACATTTTGTAAATAACCTCTGAATAAAAAGTTTATGCGCCGCTACATAGCCGTATCTCTTCTATCAAACTACAAAAATGGCCGAGCAGGGTGGAGTTGAACCGAGTGTCATCTGAAGAGGGGGCGGGGCATGGAGTGTCTCATTTGCATTTAAAGAGACCGCACCAAAACGAGTTGCTCTCAGAAGCACATCAGAAAAGGGGTAGAAAAGGGGCCTGTGGAGCTATAATAATGAGGAATTCAGACCCAAGCATTGCAGTTCCGCTTTATATAGACCACAGCTGTATGATTTATATGTAAAAAGGAAGGATTTAAAACCATGATATGTCCCCTTTAAAGCTTTGTCTTGACTGTAACTTTTCTGTAGCTATACCAGAAAAAAAAAATATTGTTGCTGATCTGTGAATTTGTGGATGAGGCCTATGCAGAACAGCAGTGGGGATAGTGTGTCTCATTGATACATATGCTGCACTTGATGTTGACCTGGGCAATGGGCTTTCAGTAGGCCTCTACGGTTTATCTTTACCATTCTTAATGAGTTCTCTATGAAGTCAGTTAGTGTCCTGTTGCTCTTGTACAGTTCTAGACGTTATCCATGTGTGCAGCTTTGAGTTGAAGGCTTTGTTGTAGTTAGTAATCTAGGCGGTGCTCAGCTTGGTCTTCATACTAGTGCATTCTCAGGCTATTGTTCTGTCCACCAGTTGCTAGTGTTTGGCTCCCCTTGTGTTACTTTCAATTCATTTCTGTGACCTGCTTATCTAGATAGATAGATAGATAGATAGATAGATAGATAGATAGATAGATAGATAGATAGATAGATAGATAGATAGATGGATAGAATTTTGGCAGCAGGTTTTGGTTTGAGCTTTAGTCATTGTCAAATATAGTCGACTAGAATATAAAGCATAAGAGTTTATGCATATTTTTAAAGACTCAATTTCCATTTATCATCCTTATTGGGATAGTATTACTGTTTGTAAATACACACAGACAGATTGGATGTGATCAATGTATAAGACCACATGAGCCGTCTTACGTATGTCCCCTACTCCAGGCAACAAAACTTTCCAAAACAGAAACATGTGAACATTATGCTTTATTTTTCATCAGTCAATGAAATTATCAATATATTTTGATATTGTTTTAGTTCACATGTATTTTTTTACAATTAGTTATAGCTTTGAAAAAACTGTAGTCGACGAAAACTTTGACGGCAATTTTTAGTCAACAAAATTAACCCTGCCTCTAAATGATTACATTTGTGTTCCTAAGGGCATGTTTTCATGATACTGTATTGAAAAGCTAATCTTCCTCATGTAATTTCTGCTTCCCATGATTTGTCTTAGGTCCCACCAGATTTTTTAGATGTTTCTCATCATTGTCTGTACATGTACTCATAATGATTAAAAACAATTGAATTATTTATTATTTCATGATTTGGTCATGTGCAGTAGATCAGCTGGCATGTTATTTTGTCGAGTTTTGTAATGTGTTTTAATCTTTTAATGTGTTTTTAAACTTTAATTAAATCCGTAGAAATACTCGCGCACACAGAGGGCATGTGGCGCTTGCTGAACCGGGCTAATGAGGGTTGTATGTTGTGGCGACTGTTTGGGTTGACTTAGATCGAAGTGCCTTCATCCGTTACAAATCTGTTTGGCTTTTGTCCACTACACAGTCATTAATAACACCGTGGCTGAGGGCAGGAAAGCAAAGGTCACCTATTCAGTCTAACCCACGTACATGCAGGCACACATACACCAAACTGTAGGAACATGATACACACACACACACACACACACACACACAATGATGCTTTCTCACTTAGATCCTCATATGACATGTCCTGACCCCAAAAAATCATGGACTGTCAGTTCTTTATGATGCTATAATGCATGAGGAAACAAATATACACACATCAACACATATGCCAAATGGTTTTTAAAACACATTCCCCACAATAAACTAAATCTTTATTTTTCACATTAATAAGAAATATTACTGTGGGAAATGGAGGTTAAGCAACCCTAATATTGTACGGACACACAAACACATGTATGCCAGCACACACACACAAATAACCTATAAACTGTATTAAAACTGCCTCTTTTCCATCCTACGTTACATACACTGTATGAAACATGGAGTGTGACTCTTCTGACTGCACACATGCACGGCGGAGCTTTGCATATTTCATTTATTTTGTAATTTAATCTGGTGCTGAGGTTGGAATGAGAATGCAAGACTGACTGAATGTGTGGTGATTTCTCTTTAAATGTCAGAAGCTGCAGAATGGGCTAACCTTGTATTACCTACACGCTTTGAATGCCCTGGTTTTTTCTGTTGAGGCTCGTAATTGAAAACAAAAGTTTTTGTAGGGGAACAAACGGTAATGCAAAATTAGTGAAAAGAAAAAAAAAGAAGCAAGCTGTAAATGTGCTGATGAGCTGTGGTCATGTGCTTTTGGAATTAGATTGGTTTAATACTCAAGTTTTGTGTGAGTGCTTTCATATTATCGTGCCATGTGTGTTTTAGTAATTGTTTCCAATTTCCCTTTTAAGTTATTGGCCCCTTGTAACAATAAGGCTGTGTAAGTGTGGAATGAAATTGCTGTGTATGGGCTTTTAATGCATCCCATTTAGCCAGCGCGGTTTAACAGATGTCACCGACAGACCTGTCCTGGCTGCGGTGATGAAATATATCCATCATCCCCCCACTTATAGCCTCTCACAGTCTCTTTGCTCTTTTTCCTTTCATGCACGTTCTCACTCTCGTATTTCCTCCTCAGGATGTCTGTCTTTCCTCCAGACTCAACCTTTATTTTTTTCCTTTATTTGAAAGGCACTTCAGGGATAGGCTACATACAAATTGTATAATGCAGTTTAAACGCACTCCTCTGTAAACATATGAGCAGCCACATTATGTACTGTATTTTTTATATCTGAAAAAGGTTTTACACCTGTAAGTATTTCAGGTATGAACTTCAAAAGGCGACCAAACTGAGTCTCAATATTTTTTTTTTCATCCGTTTAATTTCCATGACATGTAAAGACTGTGGGGTTTTTTTCATGGTGTGAATTATGTTGGTTTTTTTTGGTTTTTTTTCTGCAGGAGAGAGCTTGATGAATTTGAGGAGCTTCAAAGGAGAGAGAGACACTGTGTGAAGATGGTAAAAGAGCAGACAGCTAGAGTCCAAAAAGCTCATCGCTTACATCACCTTCTGAGTACAGAGCAGGTTTGTTTGAATGATCTACAAATGTACAGATATCAGCTTCTAGTAATAGACGTTCTCCATTAAGCTTAACAATATCAAAAACCAAAAATGATTATCATGATTATATACTAATCATAATAATCTTCTATCTATAAAAGCAAGGAACGTCTGTGCGCGTGCGTGTCTGTTTGTGGAGCAAATATCTCCCCGACGCAGTGTGTTCGACCTCAAACTTTGTCAATGGCTTCCAAATATCCCGAGTGTGTGCATCCGTAATTTTGGAGTAATTTGGTCATTCCAAAACCAATTTGAAATGACCAATCCACACTGTGGAACTCCTGTTCAAACATTGTTTTAGAACACTGATGATGTCATCAACAGTGATGTCATCAGAGTTCCAATCAGAATGTTCAAACTGATGATGTCATCAACAGTGATTTCATCATCAGTGTTCTATCCTATGCTAATGTTAAGCTAATGCAACTTGAAAAGTTATAAATGGATCATTTTCCCATCCACACAGTGGAACTCCTGTTAATATCAATATGAATACATACCTCCAACGGGCACTGTACTAGTAATAATAATAAAGCTGAAAATAGTTTTTTAATTACTTTTCAAGAAGTTTTGACTGAAATTTCAAGAGACCATAAATGCAGGACTCCAGCTCCATGCAGTCATGTTAACACTGTGTTTTGTAAAATCTCTTTCTGAAAGTATATTTAGTTGTTTGGAAAGCTTAAAATGTTTTAAAATTTTTAAAAGGTAATATTGTAATGTCATAATAAGTGGGCTTGTAATCGGAGGGTCACCGGTTGGAATCCAAACTGGGCCATCACTGTGGGATCGCTTTGGATGAAAGCATCTGCTAAATGAAATTGTAATAACAGTTTTTCAAACATGGCAACTTCCGCAAAGCAAGCATTTAACGTGCTTTTTATAGCATATGCAGCTTCTAAATCGCCTGTCATTCCTACTACAAAACATTACATATAATAGTCTTTCAGCTGTCTGTCATTTTGTTTGAGTATCCCTTTAATGTCCTTTTTTAATTGCATTTGTTTATTGATTACATAATAATATAAAAAAGCTAGTTTTTATAATGCATTTGTGGTTGGAGTTCGACCCCAACTGAACATTTCTGTTTTGAAATCATAGCCAATGGTCGTATTTGGTCCATGCCATATTTACCATGGTTCAGCTGATAGACAAGCCGTCTTTCAAACGAGAGGTTTGGGGGTTAATTCCAAGAATATTTCAAAGTGTCCTTGAGCAAGACTCTGAATCCGCAAGATTTTTCCGTTGGAGGATTAAAATTTTCATATGCTCATCTGTGTGTATGTGTGTGTGAATTGGTATATGTGCCTGATAAGATAATTTAAAATATAAAAAACATAAGGCCTATCTTAGTTCAACACATTTTCCCTGTTTATGTACATTCTGTAACTTGATGATTAAGAGCCTTCATAGATGTTTGTCAAACATTTCAAACTATGTACAAAAAAAAAATCATCATTGATTCCTTTGATCTTTTTGGTTGGCCTGCTTGAAGATGAGGTGTGTACATAAAAGTACGTGTGTGTGCCATGGTTCTTCTGATGTGCTGAGTGAAGTATTTTATTGCTTTCTATGGTGTGTGTGTGTGTGTGTGTGTGTGTGTGTGTGTGTGTGTGTGTGTGTGTGTGTGTGTGTGTGTGTGGCATCCATGCATCTGTGTGACTCCCCACTGAGATCTTAATGAAGACAAAGCACATGTGGTCACTGTTGATTCAGCACTGCCACTTCTCTCTTCCTTTCTCTCTCTTTCCCTCTCTGCATCAGTCTTTCCTTCTGTTTCCATGATCTCTGCTCCATCACTGTGTGGCCAGGATATAATCATCAGCTTAACACGTACACTACTTCCTGCCAATAATACAGGTTCTCCTTTGAATCACTCGTAGCAATATTGGAACCGATTCTATCATAATGATCATAGTGATTCTAACTATCCAAATGACTACAATGTGCACTTTATTTGTTCATTTCTTTCAAATTTGACTAGCTTTTAAAGAAAATTTAAAACAAAGAAAAGTTTAGTGTATACTCTTCCTGTCCTCTGTCTATACGTTTCTCTCCCCTATTCGCTGCATATGGCAAGGGACTCTTTCCTATCGTAGCTCTGACCTTGTCAGCAGTGAATAGATGGCTCTACCACACAGTTCATCCTTCCTCACTTCTTAGACCCCAGTCCACACATGCGCAAACACACACAAACCCAAAAGTACCAACCCAGCTACGGGAAGAGCAATGATGTTGACCCCAGGAACACAGCATCTCTGTCTTTGTCAGAGGATCTTGGGGCTTTTTTGTAAGCTGTGCGTGCGCGCGCGTGTGTGTGTGTGTGTGTGTGTGTGTGTGTGTGCGTGTGCGTGTGTGTGTGTGTGCGTGTGTGTGTGTGTGCCGACAGGCCACAAGCTGTCCCTTCCTGTTTGAGTCCGGGGTGTACAGTCATCCCCAAAACGAAGTGTTTCTCATAATTAGTTTGGCGGGCAACTTTGAAGCTTTTGCTGAGTAGACTTTCATTTAAATTGTTTTGAAGGCAATTTAGACAGACTCATTAATTTTGAGGGTGAAACCTGCCTTCCAGTGTCATAATCTCCAGCTTCTCTTACCTTAGTCTGGATTTTGTGTGTAAAACAGAAAAAAAAGTAGAACCTGCAAATAATTGATACGTTATGTCTAAAACAACTCTCCAATAACTTGCATGACACTTTACAACTTTACTTGTGTTTATCATTTAGAGATGATGGATTAATTATTGATCACACTTAAAAGTGTGTGCCATCTAATGGACAAGTAAAGGCCTTTTAATTTCTTTGATACTTATATCAAGTCTACTTTCAGCCAAACGAAACATTTAGTTCTCAACTTGTTTGTTAATGCTTTTCTACATCCGAGAGATTGGAGTTGATACACGTGGAGCGATATCAGGCTCATGCCCTCTCTTTCTGTAATTTCTTTGTGGTTCCAGTGTTATTAGCATTTAGAGTAGATACAGCCATCCAACTTCTAATGTAATGAACAAGGATCACTGTGATATGATCATTTATTACTTAAGCTGTATGTGGTAAATATGTCAGAATCCTCTAAAATTTCTGCTCTTCCATAAATATTTAAGCATGCACATTTTTGCTAAATGCAAAAACCTTGGGCCACGCTTTTACAGCGCCTTTTAAAAAAAGATGTATATTAATTTCACAAGTACAGTATGCAAACAAATAGAATGATCAAATGTTCTTATTTATATAATTTAGCCTAGTAACATTCAGTTGAGATTCAGAATTATACAGATTTGACTGATTCTGCTTTTGAGAGGTAATCCAGATAATTAGTTTGAGCAATTAAATGCCTTTATATCAAGAAATATAACTTTAAGGCTACTTTGGTTTTTGACCCAGACAAAATATGCCGAATGTATTCTTAAAATTTACAAAGTGTTGTATGATGCCTCACACACGCCCCATTGCTTGCTCTCTTTTTTCAGAGCCCTGGGATCTTCAACTCTCCATTCAGGTCTGCCCCACATGAGATGGAACTACTGCTGAGGCAGGTCAAGTACCGGGTTCCTGCCAAGATAGCCTCAAGGGGAGGGAATAATCTCATGGGTTGTCCAAGCCGAATGGGCGCTGCCACGTTTCCTGGGACTGGGATTAGGAGCACGAGAAACGGCTGCTCCAGGCCCATCCTGCCACGTATTGCCAGCAAGGAGCAGCAGGTGATGACAGCCAGTGCGAGTACAGACAGAGTTCATCAAATGTCTTAATGATGACTAAAACCACGTGATCTTTCATTCTTGCCGAATGAAAGATGGTGTTTGAAGAAAGTAGAGATGCTGTGCAGCTGTTTTTAAAGAAGAATGACATCATTAAAGTGTGGTAGACAGCTCTCCTGGGGGCCACTGGCCACAGTCATTTATAGCTCATCCTTCTATGAGTGCTTAGTGAGGGATTGTAGCACACACACACACTTACACACAGTTAACTTTATTTTTAGTTAATTCTAGTATTGGTTAATCCTGTACAGTTTCTCAAACTATAATCTCCACCCAAAATGGGATAAAGCCATATTTATATGGGATGGAAAATAAGCGTTCCCACTAATTCACTAGAATCATCCATCCATCCATTTTCTGATGCGCTTGTTCCATTATTCAGGCTCGCAGGGGTCTGCTGGTGCCTATATCCAGCTCTTATCGGGCGTTAGGCAGGAGTACACCCTGCACAGGGCGCCAGTCCACCGCAGTCATGGGAATCATTTTTGTAATTAAGTAATTTTTTTAATAGTTTGGTCCTCTTATGTGACATCTAACTGCAGGTTTATGGACAGATAAACAGTGGATAAAGAGGAAATGTTAGACCAATATTTTTAATATAACTTTAAGAAAAAAGGCACCCAAAAAGAAAAGTTTGCTGTTATGTATACCTAAATGAAAAAGATGGCTGAAACAGTTTAAATAAATGCTAGATTAAAAATATAAATAAAATTGATAGGACCACAAAACACAAAATAAATAACTGTAATGGTACATTTGTTACACATAACTGCTTTACTATTATAATGGTGATATTGTGCTTTTTTTGAAAGGTACTTTGAAGCAACATTTGAGGTTTATTTTCCCAAACTCGCCTGTTTTCCAGAGTTTTAGCCTCTGAAAAGTCACTTTCTAAGCAACTCCACACAAATAGGCTGATTTTGGTCCTACTTCTGCATATTCATGAGTGGGCGTGTCTATAGACGGGACACTGACTTCCTCCTCCCCGCACAGTGACGTAGGGCCAGAGGACGGCCCGCCCTCCTCCCACTAACTCTGTCGCCGAGCTCATGCTGCTTTATAAACACGAGACAGAGTCTGGGGGCGGGGCGTTCACCGGTACATACATAGACTAGAAAATACATACATCGCCCTGTGCAAAGGACGCTGAAATGCTCACCTTTTTGGGCGTGTCTGTTTACATGTCAAACACGGCAGAGAGCTTCCTGGAGACGCGGCTTCTCCAGCTCAGTGCCACGTCAAGTTTGTCATCAAAGTGGGAACACATCATCAAACTGGAGCGAGGTGCTCAATGGGGAATCAATGAAAAAAACACTTTAGGCATGTGTATGAAGCCCAAATAGCACTTTATGATGTTTAAAGCACAGAAAAGTTGATTTAGCGAAACATGGGCCCTTTAAACCTTTTAATCTTTCAATGTTGATAAAAGCACAATATATCAAAGTCTGGTGTTCACTTATTACTCTAAGTCATGCATATTGTGCATGTGTATTTCAAACTCCTGATTAGTCCAAACATTTGTGTAGCTCTTTATAGCGTCATTAGTTTCTACTTGTGTGAAACCTAACTCAGCAGAAAAGAGGCTTGTGTCTCATATTATTAGCTGCACTTCATTAATAATCGCTGTATTGTGCTAAAGTCAGGACAGGAGGACTTATCTAGCCTGTTTTCTCTGTCTTGGCCTTTGTTTAGGTGTCATTAGTACAGGAAGTGGCCGTTCCTTCTTTTTAACTCACCCCGACACTCTGTGATAACTATCTAGAGGTGATGGATAAGGTTGGGGTTCTGCCTGTGGATGTGGGCAGGGTAGGTCACTCATTCCATGGCGATAGGAGGAAGGGCATGGTTGTGTCCCACTCTCCATTGCTCCCCTTTCTAAACTCTATACTAACTGAAGGTCACCTTATGCACAAAATAAACAGATCTGCATTCCACAAAGTTTACACTTTCACTGTGTTTTTAATGGACACATTTGCAAAAATCTGTATGATTGCCTTTAGATTTAGATTGAGGGTCTTAACAAAATTCTGCTCAGTGACAAGAGAATTTTCTTTGTACAGCACTTTTCATACACATGGTAACTACTTTATATGATCAGGCCATATTTAAAGGAGCTGATGGTTTGTGCAGATCTCAGGTGTTCGGGAAGTTTGTTCCTTAAGTGTGGAGCACAATAAAGTAAAAATGGAAATACCTCATAAGCCTCTGAACAGGACATATGTTATATGAAATAGATGGGAAGAAGAGATGGATAAAAGTAATTCCTGAAATAAAGTTGAAAACACTTATGAGAGTAATGCTGGGAGGTTATATTATTATATTATTGTGGTACGCCCAACATTTTGCCCTTTGGATATTTCTTTTTAAAATACTAATATTATATCCAAACATCTTTTTAAAGATTTGGCTTTTTACTATTGGGATTTTTTTTTTACTATTTCTTTATAAAACCTTTTTTCTTTAACCAAAAATGTCTTGACCTTCATCATTTGAAAAAGAAATGACCGTATTTAAGGAGTATTTTTAAAAGGGAGAAAAAGTTCCTTGTAACAAGAAGCTCAACATCTTCCATCCATCCATCCATCCATCTTCTCCCGCTTAGCCGTTTCCGGGTCGCGGGGGCAGCATCCTCAGTAGGGAGGCCCAGACTTCCCTCTCCCCGGCCACTTCCTCCAGCTCTTCCGGGGGGGACCCCGAGACGTTCCCAGGACACGCTGGAGAGACATAGTCTCTCGCTGGAGAGATGTCTCTCCAGCGTGTCCTGGGTCTTCCCCGGGGCCTCCTTCCGGAGGGACGTGCCCTGAACGCCTCACTAGGGAGGCGTTCAGGGGGCATCCTAATTAGGTGCCCGAGCCACCTCATCTGGCTCTTCTCGATGCGGAGGAGCAGCGACTCTACTTTGAGCCCCTCCCGAATGACTGAGCTTCTCACCCTATCTCTAAGGGAGAGCCCAGCCACCCTACGGAGGAAACTCATTTTGGCTGCTTGTACCCGTGATCTTGTTCTTTCGGTCATGACCCAAAGTTCATGACCATAGGTGAGGGTTGGAACGTAGACCGACCTGTAAATCGAGAGCTTTGCTTTTTGGCTCAGCTCCCTTTTTACAATGACGGACTGGTGCAGACTCCGCATCACTGCACACGCCGCACCAATCCGCCTGTCGATCTCTCGCTCCATCCTTCCCTCACTCGTGAACAAGACCCCGAGGTACTTGAACTCCTCCATATGTTATGTATGTGTTTAACTATATTGTTTGTTCCATTCATTTTGACAAATTCAAGCATTCTAAAACCAAAAGTGATGAAAAAAACTTCATATTCTGCTAAAAAAAACTATCTTATACACTTTCGTACAACCTGATGGATTTCCTGTTTGTGCTGATTTCAGGTTGTGTTCAGACAACAAGGGGAGTGGTGGGAGCAACGCACGCATTGCCCTGAAATGATGTGGCCTCTTCAAACCTCATACACACATCTGGAGGAGGTCCAGAGTCAGCTAAAGCAGTTCGAGCCCCTGAGACTCCCCAGTGTCACACACTGTGACTACACACACACACGGCAACAGTCACCAACCAACAATATGCTAGGAAACACCTTCCTGTGAAATGTTCTAAAGCCTTGTATGAATGACAATAAAGCTATTTGTCTAACTATCTGTGATGTACTGTATATTATAATCACATTTACACTAAGTGTTGTTAAGAATTTGTTCATTATTTTCCATCAGTAAACATTTTTCCTTCATCCTCCCAATATTAATGTTTTTTGTTAACAGCTTAAACTTCGTACATGATATTTTAACAGCATTTATCAGTGGAAAAAACTGTCCATATCCACACTTGGGCTTATCATAGCTACTATACAGAAGATTACTTTCAGGAAGCCTCACACTTGACCTACTGTAAACACTCCAGCCGCCTCTCCCTAATTAAGTTCAAAGATGGTTTCAGTTTTAAAGAATGTGAGATCGTCTTTGCTAAAACCCAAAAACTGTAAACTCATTATCGCTCGCAGGCTAATCTTCTCAGTTCTGTGTGTGTGTGAAGTACTGTTATTAACCCTCTACTTGATCTGCCTCACACAATACACTTTCTGATTAAAGAATCAAAGACCACCCAATTTAAACCAACCCATGCTTCTTCAGACTTTTGTCTCACTGCAGGCAATGGCTTGAAATGACAAATGTTTATTTAAACCATTTATTTCCTTGTCAGGAGTAAGTGCTCATCTTTTGGGGGGGAGACAAACCAGCATCAAATTTGTTTAAAATATAATAGTGCTTTTGGCTGTTGATCATAATGAGGTAATATTCTGTTATCACACTATAGAATATTTCTATTTAGCCTGATGCATAACCTCACCTTTGATTCTATTTAATTACCTCCACTAAGGACGTAATATTTACACTGGTGTTTGTTTATTTATTTGTATGTTTGTCTGTTGGCAGGATTATGTCAAAAGTAAGGACAGACCTTAAAGGGCCAGTAATATGAAAAAAAATCACTTTCTAATGGCTTTGTTAGAATGATATAGATCCCTTTAGCCTCATTCAGAGGTCCAAAGTTGAAAAAGTTCTGTTTCCTCCCTCCCTTGTTTTTCCACACTTTGTAAAAAGTCAGCTCCAAATGAACAAGTTGAATTTTTGTCACATGTGACGTCACATCGTGGAAACTCCTCCTCCTGACAATCCTGGCTCTTCCTACCCTATATAAGAATGTGAGCTCCTCCCTCTCAAACTACCTCACAGGTGAAACTAACACTGTGGTTTAATATAGAATATATATTATACTTTAATGTCATATATGTAAAGCTACATACACAAAATGTGTTCTCGGCATTTAACCCCTCCCTGACGAGAGTTTTGACTTTTCAGAGGGCTAAAACTCAGAAAGACGGGAGTTTGGGAGAAAAAAAACCTCAAATACAATGTTGTTGGAGTTCTTGGAACAAATGGAGATGGGTGAAAAATAGCACAATACTGGACCTTTAAAGCTTACGCTATGAAAGATTCCATAACATTTTGGAGGAGATCCGGATCAATATAATGATTTGGAATTAGTTTGAAAATCAAAAACTCCCTATCTTTCCTAAATTACCCCATCAAGTTTTATCCGGATCAGATCCAAATTGCACATTTCATTGCAATTTTTTGAAAACATGGGGATATCCTCATACATTTGGACCAACTGTATCATTATCAATGGAGGTAGAAATGTCATACAAGCCTAAATGATCATGGTACCATGATCAGGATCACTCATCCAAATAACTGCTACTATCTGTCGAAGAGAACATTTAATGCTTGGCGGTGCTTTTTGCTCTCTGAATGCTCTTGTTTAGCAAAACAAAATATATATACATACATTTTGGATATAAGATAAGAATAGGCTAAACATGTAAAGTCTAGCTAAGTAATTTAACAGCTCTCGGCCAGTACAAGCACAAGAAAGTCCTGGGTTTATGTGTTAGCTTGAATTCAATAGGAAGGAATAATTCTCTCCTCAAAGCAAAGATGAAAAGCCTGGAAGGAGCACAGCCTAAACAGTTCGACTTGCATTGCACAAATTTGTCAAAAGTGACAGCAATTTAATAAATCACCGCTCTCCATCACACGCATACATACACCCACCCACACACACATACACACAATTCCAAACTTTGCCCTACACTGCCCCTCTCCATGTATACGTAAATGAGGTATATGCATTTGGGTGTGTGAGAGAGCGTACGCTAGCGAGAGAATGTGTGTGCGTGGGCCCTGCGGTCTGGTCCAGGCATTAGGTAATTGACTGTGTCTTTGCTCAAGGCCTTTCATGGATCACCGTCCTTTATTAGCTCACTTCCCAGCACACACACACTTGCATACTCACACACACCCACTCACACAAAGTTCCCAGCAGCTCCACCCCAACCCCTTGTTCTCCACCACCAGACCCAATTGCCCGGAAACAAGGAGTGAAACAAGAGAGAAAGAGTGAGTGAAGCAAGAGAAGGAGCGAGCAGCGGTGGGGGAATGAACTGACACGGCCCCGGGAAGCAGAGATAAATAAGTGTAGGGAGAGAGTGGGTGGGTGGGTGGATGTGGTCCCCTTCAAATGACAACATAGGCAGTGAAAATTTAATCAGGTTTCCTTGCTGTATTTTATAAACACTACAATGTGCATTGTTTCCAGTGTCGCATCAAATGGTTAGATAAAGGGATAGTCATACTTATCACTCATATCATGCTTCAATTCAATTCAATTGTTGGTCTTTAACTGCAGATTTGTCTCCTGGCCATAGTAAATACTGCATTGTACCTTATGCCAGTTAATAGAGGCTGTAGTGCTCCCTAAACAGGAAGCGTATGTATCAAAGATGAATGAAAGGATGTATTGTATACATATGTAAAGGATGTATTGTATACATCTGTAAAGGATGTATTGTATACATATGTAAAGGATGTATTGTATACATATGTAAAGCATGCTAAAGTCATGAATGTTGTAGTAATTATTGTACTAGACTCAAGTACAGCCATCATCACAAAGTAAACAAGAGCATTCAGAGAACACAAACCTCCACCAAGCACCAAATATCATTTTTACCAGATATTGGCAGTTATCT
Source organism: Gouania willdenowi (assembly GCF_900634775.1). Taxonomy (NCBI): domain Eukaryota; kingdom Metazoa; phylum Chordata; class Actinopteri; order Blenniiformes; family Gobiesocidae; genus Gouania; species Gouania willdenowi. The sequence continues at coordinate 21,311,960 of NC_041046.1, read as the reverse complement.
GGATCAGTGATACTGGTCATGGTACCATGAGCACTGATACTTGTTTAAATGATTCTAAGAAATGTCTATCCCCATTTAAAATGATACAGTAGCGGCAAATGTTCGATACCACCATTTAAAAAAACAAAAATCAGCATGAAATGCGCAATCCAAATTCGATCCGGATGAAACTTGGTGGGATAATTGAGGAACCAACCCATCATAACGGAGTCGAATTGTATATAAGGAGATCAATTGTGAAGCGAGATATTAATTTTTTTAAATTTCGCCAATAATGAGATATGGTGACTTTTTGGTTCAAAGTGATGTAGAATCAGTATATTGATCTTGATTTCCTCTTAATGGAATTTTCCATGGCCTAAGCCATACTGTGTATCTACGGCAAAAATGTTGTCCAAATATATTGAGTACTTGTGGCGTAACAGACTTTCAGTATGCTGTTCAACCATCCTCTCCACGCAAAAGCACAGATTTACTTGCAGAAGGCTACCCCTCCAATAACGAAACTCATGCTTTCTTTTCTTTTAAAACAGGATCATGTATTTTATGTGTCATATTAAGTTGAACATTATTCTGGGTATACCTGCTTTTGAGGAAATGTTTCCTCACCCTGTATTTTCCTTTTAAACCAAACATTTTCTACTTTTTTTTAACTCGACTGCAAATACTGTAGAATATTGTGACAATGTTTTAATTCGAGTTATGTCTTACTACTCAAAGATGAACACCTCAGATTTGTATTTGGCTCTTTTTCTATATCTCTCCCCCTCTGTTTATTCTCTCTGCACTCTCATTCTGTTGTAATTAGTGCATTAGTCCTATCATTGGCATCACCTCCAGCTACAACAGCAGCCAGCAGAGCTACTTGTCACAGCTCAGAGGGCCACTGGAGTGGACAGCTCATTCCTGTTACTCATCATTTTCATACTGTGCCTCGCCAGCCACCCCCCCAGCCACATTATCTAGCTAGCTATGTTATCCAGCCATGCTCCTAATTATTTTTCAAATCCTAGCCATAGCCCTCTCACCCAGCCTCTGCCACATTACCTAGCCCTGTTTGTAATCATCACCCTAAGCCTTGCTTCAGCCTCTCTACACAGCCTAAAGCCTCTGCATTAACATAGCCTAGTTTGAACCTATTCTCAGACTTTGGCTTGGTTACTACTTTTGGCAGTTTTATTTTCTCAGTGGACACTGAAAAAGCTTGCGACTCTCAAATCTTTGTTTATCTTGGTTATCAGGGTCACACAAAAGATCTACCTATGGAAAAATTGGACTGTCTCTCAGAAAACACACGTTCACATTGAAGATTAGGCTTTTAATGGAGGCTGTGCAGAGAGAACCTGAGTCCTTTCCTGTAGTTATGTGGTTCAGTCTGTGTGGTATCTCTGGCATCAAACCTAATAGTTGTGAAACAATTCCTGGCCAGTGTCCACTGTTTAACATTTTCAATGAAAAAATATTGTTTACTTTTACCATTGGAGCTGAATGTTCTTGTGCTGCGTTCACACCAAATGCATGACGAAATGTTTGTGCGACCAGATACATACAAAGCCAATGGATAGATGAGTCCCAGATGCTAAATCTTTCCTGTGCTGCGGTGCGGTCTGATCCGTGCGTCAAGAGCGTTGGCCATGCGAGCGCGCTCCTGATTTTTCGTCATATTCGCACATTTGCAAGAGTTGAAAATATTGAACTCCTGCTTTTGACAAAGGCTAATCAGAGTCTTTGTTGACAATGACGTCAGGCCGTCAACATGGACACCGGTCTGTTCACCCATTCAACCATGGAGTTGAAGCTGTGCGTGACCACCTGGAGCTGTATGACACAGCCTTTATAACCGGGACCGGACTAGGAAGGATAGGAGGTGGTAGTAGCAGGTAAAAGTTCTCTCTGTAGCACTGAGCTAGGATAGCATTAGCCGCTAATCACACCAGCTTTTTTCACTGGTGGTATATGTTTATGAGAGGGGAAAAAGGAGCGCAGCTCCTTGCTTCAGCAGGCAGTGAAACTCACCCAGTTGGATGTGTCGCTGGTGGCCGGTGCTTCACTTCAAATGCACATATTTTTTCTTTTTATTTCTTTCTTTTTTTTGGGGGGGGGATGTTTTGATCCTGCGGAACCTGTGGAACGTTTCGTGCAGCAGATGTGTCCAGTGCCGCAGAAGGCGCATTCGGTGTGAACGCAGCATTAGGGAATTGCATTTGGACTTATGTTCAGTATGACATAGAAGACACTAAATACTACCTATATGAGTAAGAACATTAAAACAGTTCAAATACTACCTGAAAATAGAAAAATTGTCAACATTGTGAAAAAGCGTGCCACCCCTAAATGTGCAGCGATTGACTCCATTTTTGGTAACAGATGCTTACATTGTCGATGTGAACAAGGCAAAAAGCGATCTGGCAAAATTTGGTTAACATTATTTTCTGTGAACCAACCTAACCTGCATACATCACAAATATTAGGGTATTTAAAAGAAAAAAATATACATATTGCTGAAAAATATGTGAGAAAGTGTTTCTTGTTTCTTTCTGCACATGATAAATGCATCAGGTTCTACTCTCTTCAGATATAGGAAGGTTGAACCCTTTTCTTTTTCCATCTGCTGCCTTGAACAACAGAGACAGGCTCATTAGGCCACGCTCTAATCAAGTATATAACAGTGAGTGTTCACATCTGTATCTGTCTGTGCTCGAAGCCTTTCTTTCCCTTCATATTAAACTGACATTCATAATAGCTTTGAGAGATTTTGAGATTTGATCAGAAACGCAACAGAGCATTGGTCTGAATGGCTTGCTCCTTGCACTTTTTAGCTTAGGTAATTAAAAATAAACATTTTCCTATCATGCTGTATGATAAGTAGACACACCAGAGGGGAACTCTAAAGGAAAGTTTGTCTCTGACGCAAATCTAGGGCACTGTGAACACTGTCCAAATGCTGATGGGGCACAGACCACCCACTGAGGCATCCTGGGGCAACACAGCCACGTTTGAAAGCTAAGTATAGAATATATTCATTAAAACAAACCATGTTTTCTTCTTAACAGATGCATTACATCATTGGACCTATACAGTATATGGTGCTCTGGCCATCTTGAAACAATCTTTAGATAAACTCCAGGGCTTGAATCTGGAAGCTCCATTTGTAGAGTTTGCCTGTTCTCCCTGAGGAAGCCTATGTATTTTTCTGTGTAGGCTTTCTCTCCCCACTATAAACCAATCATAATAGGGTTAGCATTTATTAACTGGTCAATAATTTGTGTTAGACTTAATTGCTTCAACTGAGTATCTAGAGTCAAATTTCATTACACATCATATTCAGGGACTATAATACCTATAATAAGTTACCATGAAGAATATTTTTTCAAACTTATGATTAACCTACTTTACCATTCTGGACATTTTTTTAAGTTCAGCCTTGACAAGCCTAAGACAATATGTTATTAGAATATAAACTATAAACCCTATAGGATAAAAGGCTATGTCGTCATTGTGTTTTTTTTTTATATATATCTAAAATCAAATTTGAAGTGTTTGAAGTGTATGTAGAAGGCTTCCTCACAATGTGGACATACATGGATGTAAAAGAAAGCTGGCAGACAAGCGAGATAGGGATGTCTGTTCTTTAATGGACTGGCTGTACCTACGTGGATATGCTCCACTGAACCATACTGTGTGTATCCAGGTATAATCACTGTCTATCTTTTTCTTCTGCCATCGCTTGCTCTTTGCTTTGCTGCCTTGTTTACTTGTCTACCTGCTCGCGCTTCCTTTCTTCTCCATCTTCACCATCCATCTACAACTTTTTTCTTCTGTCTTTCTAAGAAATGAAAAATATATGCATGATATGGTCAGATAGCTGAATACGCAATACTCACACACAAACCTCAGTAACATGACAGCTGGTTTATACAGCATGTTAGTGACCTGAAGTTTACCCTGTCAGTGAATTGTCTGTCTGTCCATCTGTCGTCCATCCCTCTATTGGTCCATGCATATGAAAGTCATAGCTTAATCAAGACATGACTTTATGCTGGTTTATCTACATTCCAGCTTGTGTGATCATGTGTAGGTGTCTTATTACAGTCTCATATCTTCAGAAGCACCATGGGTGGGTGGGTGTGTGTAAGTATGGTGGCTGGGGGGGGGGTTGCCAGGGCGATGGGCCCTAGAAAGGGAAGCAATCACAAACACTTAAACCTACAAATGGTCTTGATGTCTTTTGCGAAGCAGCCTGTGTTGACTGATGAGCCTGTTAACCCTGACTGAAACAACGCCAGCACAGGGGATTAGACAAGGCTGGCCCTAGCCATTGGTGTCCCACTTTGCATGGGAATTGTGCATATTTAATCTTAGGTGTGTTGAGGTGCGAAGACAAGCCTCCCTCTCCTCTGTTTCTCATTATAGATGTGTAATAGCAGCCCAAGGCTGAAGGGCCTTAATTCACCAGCTTCAGCCCCAGTCTTAATCTTACCCCCAGTCTCAGCCCCACCTCCCCCTGTGCCATGTAACCCAAATCAAAGTCCTATTCGCAGCTCACTTCCCAGGCTTTGTCTTTCTTAGCCTTCTCCATCTTTATGCCTAGAGGAGGTTTTGGGTGGTCAAACACTGTAACCCTATTCTGATAAAAGACAAAGATAATTATTCTGTCACTTCTTGGTGGACCGACTTGTGGAAAAGTCTGAAAAGTGAAAAGTGTTTGTTGCCAAAATCATAATTTCCAAATATGTAATTTCTTCAATGTCAAGTGTCTTCTTATCTCAGCGTTAGTTATCTTGTAAAATCAATCCAGTCTGGTAAGTATTCACCTCTAACTTATTAAAATCACAGATGTTTGAGAATAGGTTTGAACATGAAAACTTGATCCTGAACAAAAAGGTACACTATCACTCACTGATTCGAGATCCAACTCTGAATAAATATATGCTACAATAGCAACAGCATCAGCTATTCATTTGATGGAGGACACTCCTTAGCATTAGGACCAGTTTCTGCTTCAATGTCTTGCCCAAAATCACTTCAATACACAGAAAACCTTATCCAAGCAATAAACCAACATATTGCTAACAAGGGAAAAGTGGCTCCTAGGCTACCGATGTGAACTTGTTGGTCATATACTCTTTCACTTTTGAATGGTAATTGGTAGTTGAGAAAATTATTCCTATTTGTGTGTTCGGTGGTTTATTGGTGTTGCATAAGATAGTATTTCGGCATTTGTTTTCTTATTAATTTAATTGACTGTCAATGACCAGAGATATCTAAAGCCTCTATCTACTTCCATCCATCTTTTCATCTCTGTCCTTCCATTAGTTGTAATTCCACCAACACTTTTCTAGGACAGAACAATTAATGCCCTGCCTTTGCTTAGTGTGTCACACACTGTTCATGTGTTTAGTTTGTCTTCACATTTTCTTTTAGAAAATATTTTGTTTGCATATGGCATCATACCACTATCTCAAGAGCCAAAGTATGTGTTGGTGATTGTGTGTGTGTGTGTGTGTGTGTGTGTGTGTGTGTGTGTGTGTGGGGGAAAAAGGGACCTCATGCTGCGTGTGTAATTTCTTGTTTGCGGATGATTCCAAACATCTTAAGCCAAATCAGAGCAGGAGAGAAGATACAGAACGGGACGCTGAGGTTGAATGAGACAAAAACAGATTGAGAGATGGGAGCGAGAAAAACAGGATGATAACAAAAGCGGCTCAGATTTCACAGACGCATATTTCATCAATCATGTGAATAAGTCATGGTGATTATGCATGGTGGTGGCAGGTCAGGGGGGGAAGGGAAGGGGGGGCTGATTACCATCCACCATAAAGGCTGCTTTCTTATCTCACAAACCCTGATTAGTTTCTGTCCGCAGATAGCCTCTCACTCCTCTTCCTACTACACCCCCAACACACACACACAAACACACACAAACACACACATACATACACACACACACACACACACACACACACACACACACACACACACACACACACACACACACACACACACACACACACCACACACACACACACAAACACGCAGCACAGTCACTCATGGGGTGCATTTATCTCCACGATATACATAAATGCATGCGTGCACATGCAAACACAGGCTTGCATGTACATGAACACACAGACACACCACTGATTATATAGATTACAGTGCTTTTCCTGGTCATTTAACTAAATTGCAGATAAGAAAAGTTTTCCGAACATGGTAATTAATATTGCGTTAATATTTGAGTGTTGGTGATTTTTTTACTATACTTCCCTGAACAGTGTTGATGGGCTTGTGATAACAATACAACAATATTTTTGGAGGGGAAGAAACACAAAAAACTACAATTGGAAAAAATAACAATTTTCCAAATGACATTTTCAACTGAATAGACCCTTTGATTGATTGTAAACACTGTGACATAATTTGTTGGGAGGGTCTTTGCCTGGAAGCAAAACCACAATTGTCTTCGTTTTTTCTGAGCGCGTGTCCGCTGGAATCCTATAAAACTTTAATTTACGTCCACTAACGTTATTCCTCCTATTCTGGCACCCAAACACACAGCAAGACGACGTTCTAAAGCTGTAAGACTACCACAGTCTTTAGATTTTATTGTTTTTGCCTCCAGCTAGAGTTGTGATGTCACTCGTGACGTGAGCCATTGAGGAGTCTATATAAACATTTAAAACAAACCACGACAACCCCTCACGTTACCACTTGTAACCTCTAAGATACATCAATATTCTAATATCACAAAATTAGGTTGCATGATATACTGTACCACCTTTACTGTTCTGGTATATTTTAATAAACTTAGCATTTTGTATATTGGTGTGAGTTTAACCTGCAATTTAAAAAGAAAAAAAAAAAACAAAAAAAACATTTCGGTTCCTGTTTCAATTTTGCACAAATTGCTTGCATTTAGAAGATGTGGAAAACATGGCAGGTGTCATGTTCAAGAGGTGGGGCTTCATATGAAAGGCCATGTCACAACAGGCAACTCAAGTAAGGAGTTAAAAATTATCTTTCCTGCCTTTTTTCCTTGCTCCTTCACTCTTTGATATGTAATGTAAACTCATTTGATAACTATGTTGGGGTGTGTTACGCTGTTTAACTGCCCGCTCGTGAGAAGTATGCGTGGGATGCATTAGGGCCTCCTGACAGGGGCCTGGGTGAAATAAGTGAAATTAATGGAGCTCCTTTCATGTCGGACAAGGCCGCGGCACCCCTTTCACGCAGCATACAGTCACAGAAAAGTCAATACTTTTTTATTACTCCTCGCTTGCCCTACATTCCCCACTACAAGTGCTCTGCCCGCTAATTGGTTTCAGTTTGCGGAGAAAGAGAGAGAGAAACACGAGAGGCACTGGGAGAGGACTCCATCCCGAAGAACAGTGAAGCAAATAAATCAATCTCATATTTTTCTCCCTGCTGTCTTTTTTCATATAGTAACATGGCAGAGAGAGCGAGACAAGAGCGAAAGAAATAGCGGAGCGAGGGAAAGGGTAAATGGTTGGCTAGAGCATGCCTGGTCCCTGGGGACATCAGGATATCTGGGAGCCCGTTAATGGAGACGAGTGGTAAACCATTAACCTGGCGTCTTTTTAACCAGCAAATGCATATTACTTAAACTATTTAGCTCCTCGGGTACAACTTCCCATTCCACTAAAATTTTATTTCATACTATTGCTTTGATGAATGAAAACACTAATCAGCCAAGTTTGCGACAAAACTGTCTGAAATGCACTTTAGAGTGATCAGTGAGTAGTTCATCAGTGGTTGTGTCCTGTGTCCACGACATGTAAATCACCATAAATATTGATAGCATCTGTTGCACAACATCACATAGCACTAACTATTTGCACCAGCAATTTCAAATTGTGGGAGATATCTGAACAGAGGGTGGGCAATGGTTAAGGGAAGTGTGCTTGTGATCAGAGGGGCACCAGTTAAAATCTAAGCTAGGGTTGGGATGTTGAATAAGTCCCTTAACCCTGAGACTACTTGTGTTGTATGTTGTTTTGGACAAAAGTGTCTGCTAAATGAAATTGTAGCAACAGTTGTTAAACACATGGTTCATTAAATAAAACACACCCACCATTTTTTAACAATTATTTTACAGCCAATAATCAAATACATGAATATCCTACCCAAACAGCTCTCAAACTTCGCCCCCTCTAATCACGTACCACTACTTCTCTATTGAGCTTTACATCCAGAGGTCCCAGAATAGGGAATTCATGTCCTCCTCATCTGATCAAACTTTCCCCGTGTTCATTTAAAAATTCCATAAATAACCAAACAATGGTTGCTTTTTGTTCAGTTATTTGTTGTTTGACTTTTGATTTTGATGTTAATGTTTTTCTTTTTCCTGTTTTCTACTCCGTTTCTAAGTTTTACTTTCTCAACATTCCTTTATTTTGTCTTGACTTTATTTTTTATTTATTTTTTCTGTCTAATTAAAGTTTGAATGTTATCTTGGGAGCCCTCTTCTTCAAGCCCCTTGAAGGTTTTTTGGGTTTTCCCTGGCATGTCTCTAAAGTTTATTGATTCAATGTCTGTCCACTGCTGATATTATTACACTGATCAAAAATATAAATGCACTTTTGTTTTTGCTCCCATTTTTCATGAGCTGAACTCAAACATCTAAAACATTTTCTAAATACACTAAAATACCTATTTCTCACAAATATTGTTCACAAATGTGTCTAAATCTGTGTTAGTGAACACTTCTCCTTTGCAGAGATAATCCATCCCACCTCACAGGTGTAACATATCAAGATGCTGATTAGACAGCATGAGTATTGCACAGGTGTACCTTAGGCTGGCCACAATAAAAGCTGAAAACATCCCAGTTCTTGAATGGCCAACATACTCACCTGACATGTCACCCATTCAGCATGTTTGGATCAGCGTATACAACAGCGTGTTCCAGTTCCTGCCGATATTCATCAACTTCTCACAGCCATTGAAGAGGAGTGGACCAACATTCCACAGGCCATGATTAACAACCTGATCAACTATGTGAAGGAGATGTGTTGCATTGCGTGAGACAAATGGTGGTCGCACCAGATAATCAGCGCAGAGCAAATTAAGCTTAACAGGAAACTAAACACATACTCCGCAACAAAATATCCAGTTACTTTTCAAAATAAAACACTTCAGATTATATTTCAAGTAACTACATCACCAAAACGTCACAATGTGTAAAAACAAAATCACATTCACTATACTGTATTATTTCCTTTCACTGTAAACTGCAGCAACTTTGATTTAGTTAATGTTTTAATGGTTCAGTTTTATCTCTTCTCTGTTGGCTGTTGCTAAAAAATGTGACTATGAAAAATCCAACCTTCTTGTTCTCCTTCATTAGGAACGCTGACCTGTTTATCTCTTTATTGTTGTGTTTATAACACATACAGTACCTCTAACTGCGTTCTCGCACGATTATATAAATATTGTGAGAACTGCTCTGTCTCGTGATGTCACGGTCGTCCAACCGGAGTGAACCGTAGCTCACTCAAAACGCAACTGGTGGGGATTGGACGGTGGACAGTGGGGCAAAACCAGATCGATGCCGAGGCGCAGCGGAGACGTATCCAGTGGAAACTCCCAGTAATTCCTCCTCGGTCTGCATTAAAGCAGTGTTGGAACACACTGTGGTACCAGACCCTCATGAGCATTAAGTGAACAGTATTGTTCATGGATTCCATGATTTATTTTTCAACTCAAATTGCTTATTTGTTCTATACTTTCATTTCAGAGTGCAATGACACAATCAACTGAATAATTTCCAGTAAAAAAAAAAAAATGTGGTGTTCTAAAACTTTTGACCGGTGGTGTATATTAACCATAAACTACGGCACGGGAACGTAGAGCTTTTGAATCACTTTCTTACATTAATATTGTTGTATGTCCCTGAACTTTAAGGAGTTGGACACCTCTGCTTACCCTTTGTTCTTCTCTTTGACAATGGACTTGAATAAGAAAAAAAATCCGATTCCCCAAAAATGTACAAAATGACTATTAATGCATGTTTGTAGTTTGGGGCCTAGCTCTGCGTTGCGTTTGTGTACATAAAATGCATGTGTCTTGTCTTGTCTGCTAGCACGCTGTCCAATGTTGTTCTGAGTTTAAATGGCAGCGGGGTTTGCCTCTTTCAGAGGAAGCACAGCCACAAATTAATGTGACACTTTGAACCCTATTTCACACACACACACACACACACACAAACAAAATGAGCCTCCAGTTAAAGGGAGGTTCCACCAGTCTCGGATTTCTTCTGTGTTGCAGCTTTCACAGCTCTAGAGTGCAGCTTAGGGAAGGTTTCAGGGCTACAGTGTGTGTGTATGTGTGTGCACATCAGTGTGTATGTATTGGAAAATGCTGTCACACAACACTGGCATCACCATCCAGTTTGCCATCTCTTCCTTAGTTTGACAAGTCCCTGTTCCCTACCCTGTGGCCGACACGCACACACACACGCCACACACACACACACACACACACGCACACACACGCACACACACGCACACACACACATACACACACACACATCCTTTGTGTCTCTATCTCACTTGTCACACACATATGATATGTGAACACATCAATCACATGTAGGGCGTTTGAATGCATAGATTTGAAATTGTGTAGCGCGCACACACACGCACGCACGCACACACACACACACACACACACACACACACACAAGTAAAAAACAACCAAACCATATAGTGGTAGTACATATGATGATAAATAATAAAGGTAATGCAATATTGTGAGAGGTGACGATAACATTTCACGTCACATCACTCTTACTAAAAAAAAACTGCAATTTCTTTTACTTCTGATCTTGGAGTTTCTTCATTTTTTGTGCTTTTGTTTATGCAGCATCACTGTGTGTGTGTGCAGCTTTATATGTGTGTGTTTGATCTTCTCGGCAGTTGTTGGCGTCAGATCGCGGAGGGGTTCAGTTTATTACAAGGACAGGCTTGTTCCCGGCTCCAGGCGCTGGCATTATGATGATTGTCATGGCGTTGGAGTGTGAGTGACAGGCGGGATCACATGTGGTAGCCGGGGAGCAGGAGGCCCGAACCGCCCCAATCCCTGACATTAGTTTGTCCTTCATCAAAACTTTACTCTCATATGTAACTACTCACTCCCTGCGCCGCTAGATCTTCTTCACGTCTATTTTTGTCCAGTGTCTAACTTCCTTTTCAATATTTTTTTTATCCAGTCATTTCAAATGTCAATTCTCTCATTTCCATCCTTCATTTGACTTAATCACTCCTTCGCGTCATTTGTCAGTATTACTAATTTGTCTTGTTTTATTTTTTTGAGTGATTTTCTCGAGCAGGGGTCACCAACATGGTGCCAGTGGGCTCCAGGTTGTCCATATAGAGCACTGGATGGGCCCTCAGGCCTGTTGTAGTCTAGAGTTAAATACTGCTGCACTTCAAATAGATTTCATATTAAATTAACCATCTTTCAATGTTTATTTTCACTGAAACATTTTTACAAATGTGTTTAAGTATCACAGATAGGATTTTGGAAAAGATGCTGCAGATTTGGTGTTTACATTGTGATGTTTTAAAATACACAAAAGGAGAGTTTAACATTTTTATTCAACATGATTGTTAAATTGAAAAAACGTTTTCTAAACAATTTCCAACTTTTCACATTAGTTATTGGCTTGTATAATAGGAATATTATGATTTCCTATCAAAATGTGGTCATTAAAAATGAAAGAACTGCATACATTAAGAGAAACGTAAGTATTTGTCCGACCTTTTTAAGTAAATGCAAGTTATCCTCCATTATCTTTCCCTCTAATTAAAGTGAAACTGTGACATTTTACTATTTCAGTGCATATCAAACTGGTGGCTCTTTGAAGTAGCTCGTGGTTTCAGAAAGGTTGGCGACCCCTGTTCTCGAGACATGAAACCAGTTACCAGGTACTAGTTACCTACGCCAAGAAGGTTATATTTTCACCGGCATTTCATTATTTCTCTGTTAGCACGAATCACGTCAAACTTATTGGTCGAGTTTGTTCCTCTATGACTCCACCAAATTTCATCTGGATCGGATCCAGATTGCGCATTTCATCGCACTTTTTAAAAAAAAAAAAAAAAAAATGGGGGTGCCTATCTATTTGGACCTACTGTATTGTTATTAATGGGGATATAAATGTCTTACATGATTTTAATTGATTTGCTACAGAAATGAAATATGATACGAGGTTCTCTTGACTTTAAAAACCAAGAATCCAGCAACTACTTTACACTAAAATATTGTAAAAGTTTTTTTGCTTTATATTTTTATTTTGTTGCTTAATTGTGTGGAATGTATCCCCCCCCCCCCCCCAAAAAAAAAAGTAAAATTCATTATTATTAGTTAAATATTTTATCTTAATTTTTTACTTTATTTTTCTTTTATTTATTGGCAATGCAGCTGATATGGAGGTCAGGGTTTTGATGAAGAGTATTCATTATTACCCTGCTGCTTATAAAGCTGCCTGTTACTGCCATGATTAAGAGCCTCGCTTAGTTCCAGCAGCTGGTGGAGGGACACACATGTATGCATATGTTATGGTACTGCTGTAGTCTGAGCAAAAAGTCTCTATTATATTATCTTCCGGTTCACCGTGCGCTCACGGGTTTGTTTGCCGTGCACTGTGCTGAGCACGGTTTCTAACTGCGAAAAGGCTTCAGGGCCTGATGAGAAACCTGTCACAGTCACTCATGAAAAGAGCAATTCACGACAATACACGCACGCGCACACACACACGCGCACACACACACACACACAACATCTTGGTGAGTGGCAGCTTTACCATATTGTTTCATTGGTGTTAGTCCAGTTGTGTCTTTTCCTGGCCAAATTACTCTAAATTAAAATTCTTTGTGAATGTTTTACTGCCACAATATCATTTTTATCCAAAGTAAATATGACCAAATTTAGATTTTCTTAATGATTGACACTTGACTATAAAGAAAAAAATATTTAATAATAGAACTTTGTCTACTGATGTATTATTAGTTCCATTAATAGTTTTTATTCCTAACATAAATTCATATTAATCATTAGTGTAAACAGCTTAACTGCTTTTTTTTTTTTTTTTTTTTTTTACATAGTTAAGGCAAACATTAATTTGGTTTTAAAAATGTGTTAATATGTATTATATACAGGATGTATTGCTTTGAATTTTCTTTAATTTTCTTGAGAAAAGGAGTCATTAAAAACACCGCATCCAGACAGGACACATTGAAAACATATTTATAATGTTCATACATATATAAAAATAGACATTAGATTTTGTACTATGCACTTATGTACCAAGATAAATTCATTAAATAAATGTCAGAAACATTAATAACTTGTCATGCAGTTTGCTGTGCTGTATGGGGATGCTCCACTTGTTCTGAAAAAGTGAAAAAAAAAAAACAGAGAGGAGAAAGAAATGGTTAGCCAAAGTCAGCAGGAGCAATCTAAAAAAAATAAATCAGGATTATAACTATAAAAAAAAATCTGTAAGGCGATCATATTCAAACACTTAATTTGTACTTTTTCCACAAATGACACAATTGAAAAGCTTATTGTTTGATAAAAAAAGGAGATATGTAACCTATGTGGGTAGATAAAACTGTGTGAAGTAAACGCTGTGTATCTGCTCATGATCCCTTAATTTTCTAAGAAGAATTTAGAATTTTTTTCTGTTTCTTTTGAACATGAAAACAGCAGTAGTGTATCTCACAATGAAAAAAAACATGGTAATGATAATAATAACGATAATAACTTCATACTGTTCAAAAGTGCTCTAGCTCCATTGCCTACAATAGTAAACTGATTCCTTCCGGGAACAAATGTGAGGCTCCACGAGCCGCCATTGCTGTAAAAAACGAACCATTGGAGTGAACAGAGTTTATGCAACTCTCTCTCTATACGGCTCTGGACTAAACTAAAACCTAATCTAACCTGACATATGTCAGTCAAAGCAAGGTGTGGTGTGTACCTGTGTGGAGGCCAGAGGAGAAAGTGAGTGGAGGAGTCTGGGAGCTTCAGTGTGCTCAGGTGTGTGATATTACCTAAGCAGCAGGCGAGAACACTGATCAGCACATGATGATACCATGGGCATCACACCCAGAGCGTATAGAGAGAGAGCTGTGTCAACTCCCTTCACTCCAATGGTTCATTTTTTTACAGCAATGGAGCCTCACATTTGTTCCCGGAAGTGATCAGTTTACTACTGTAGCCAATGAAGCTGGAGCGGATTAGACAGTTTGTGATGCACTTTTGAACAGTAAGACGTTATTATTATTATCAGCATATCTAAACCCATTAACGTGTGCATTAAGGCATGTACTGTAATTATCCCCCACTAAACTAGTACATTTTTTTTCAATTTTGTGTATTTTCATTTTTTATTACTATAATCATTATCATGTTTTTTTTTCCATTGTGAGATATACTACTGCTGTTTTCATGTTCAAAAGAAAAAGAAAAAATTCTTAATTCTTAGAAAATTAAGGGATCATCAGTAGATACACAGCATTTTATTTCACACAGTTTTATCTATAGGTTACATATCTTCTTTTTTTTTATTATCAAACAATAAGCTTTTCGATTGTGTTATTTGTGGAAAAAGTGCAAATTTAATTGAATATGATTGCCTCACATATTTTTTTTTTATTGTTATAATCCTGATTTTTATTGAATTATTTTTATTTATTTATTTTAGATCTCTCCTGCTGACTGTGTCTAACCATTTCTTTCTCCTCTCTGGTATGGCTGGGTAGCCAAACATTTTCACTCCTTTTTCAGAACAAGTGGAGCATCCCCATACAGCACAGCAAACTGCATGACCAGTTATTAATGTTTCTGACTTTTATTTAATGAATTTATCTTGGTACATAAGTGCATAGTAAAAAATCTAATGTCTATTTTTATATATGTATGAACATAATAAATATGTTTTCAATGTGTCCTGTCTGGATGCGGTGTTTTTAATGACCCCGTTTTTTAAGAAAATTAAAGAAAATTCAAAGCAATACATCCTGTATACAATACTTATTAACACTTTTTTAAAACCAAATTAATGTTGACCTTAACTATGTCAAAAAAAAGCAGGTAAGCTGTTTACACGAATGATTAATATGAGTTAACGTTAGGAAAAAAAAATATTTATGGAACTACTTAAACATATTGTATATACACACATATGACGGTGTACTGTATAAGTATTGTCAATCAATTCAGTTATTGATGACAAATAACCAAAAATCCCACTTATGTCACTAGGAATTAATGGATTTGAATGGCCCGCCACTAACTTCCGGGAACAAATTCAGTCTTACGTGAATCACATGACGGTCAAGCATTTTGGACTTTTGTTGTCTGCAACTCTCTGTCTAAAGGGCTCTGATCACACCCACATACCATGAACCACACGTCACTGGTGACACACTACTGTAGGAAAGCACAGGGATTTAAAACACTGACCAAAGTGACAACTACATGAAGTTCTGAACATTGTTATACCGCAACTCAAACTAAATTTAAGACACTACATTTAAAAGTGAATAATCTGTCTTTTTGCCATTCCTTCATTCATTCATTCATTCACTCCCCTTCTACACCGTCTGTTCAGAGACAAAGTCAGGGCAAACCATGGAACTCTCTCATCCAGACACCACAAAATCACATGGCAGACATACTGTACACAACTGCCATCTATATCTATGCATTCTCTCAGGGGGGAAATTTGATTTAAATAAATCATTCAGAGCTTCTCCAACACTTTCTGGATGTGAGGACGTGTCGCTCTGCTACCTGTTCTTACTTTGTTCTTGGCAGAACTCTGTCACCTGATTTGATGAGGAAACCTGAAGTGAGTTTCAGTCCCTCACCTTCTGCCACAGCCATGACAGCTTTATCATTGATAGCTGTGCTTGCGTTCCTCCTTTCTCCTGCTTCATCTCAACTGTTTGTTCTGCTGTTTTTTTGCGTCTAATCTCTTTCTTTCCTTCATGTCGCTGGCATTTCCCCTGGGCCTGTGCTGTAAAGCGTGGAAGAGGAGCTGAGACAGAGCATTTAGTAATGGCTTCTTAATGGGCTTGTCGACAGCCACATTAAATAGCTCAGGCAGCGGGCGAGGCCGGGCAACGATATGCCAAGCCAGATGCCGTGCCAGCTGTGGCACTCCTCTCTCTCTCTCATATACTCATTTGTAATCACATTTCTAATATGGGTGGATGCCATGTGTGTAAGGAAGAGAGCGCAGACAGGCTTGTCTCATGTTTGCATCTCTTTTTTTCCCCCAACTCTGTCGTTCTGGATGTGTTGTATCACCCTAATCAACTCTGTGCCAAATGTGTGCTCATTGTGTTTGTTGAAAAATGAAATAAGTTTGTAAAACTGTCAGGATAAAGGTTAATAGTTTATAGTTTTACCTCTAAGTAGTACTTGTTTCTGAGAATGATGAGGAGAATAAATGTAGCATCTGTTACTGAATATTTTTCTACTCTTAAGTTTTTTTTTTAAGTGGAAATTTTGGTGGATTTACTGTGTCACCCTATTGCAGGTTTGTTTTTTCAACCTAAATGTCACCTTAAATGTCTAGTAATTGATGGAAAATATAATTAATAAATTATATATTTATATATATTTTTGTATTTCTTTTATTGTTTGTTTTTTTGTTATTTACCACACACAATCTCAAACAAAAATATTCTATATTTTCACTTTCTTAAATATAATTCTAATTAAAATAAAATGCAGTATTTTGTCACTTTGTGCAGTAATAACAAAGATGTACGGCAAACATGATTAAAAAAAACATCTCTCGAATCACCAGAATTTTGTGATATGAAAATGGGGTCACGATGCAACAGTTCACTGCATGCTGTTGGATAAAATCAGTAATGATTGAGTTTTAAATGACCAGTGCTGGCATTTGAAATGGTTTCATTTGTAAGAAGAATTGCTTGAACAAATTAAAAAAAAAAAAACAAAAAAAAAAAAGTGCAGAAATGTGCATTTGAAACAATAAGATATAGGAATAGATCTCACGTTGGGTTATAGCTTCCATAAAACTGTATGAAAAGATGAGGTAAAGTTTGTAAAAGTGAGAGAAAAGCAGTTGATTAAAAAAAAAAAAGTGCTGCCTCAGTCCAGAAAGGTCTTATAGGTCTCCAGTAGGGGGAGCCATGTGTCAGATACTTTGTACCATGGACCTTCACTTCAGCACTGTGTGTGTGCGTGTGTGTGTGTGTGTGTGTGTGTGTGGGTGTGTGTGTGTGTGTGTGTGTGTGTGTGTGTGTGTGTGTGTGTGTGTGTGTGTGTGTGTGTTACACAATGAATAGGCAGAAGGTGATTCTTTGTTTCCTGGTCTGATTTGATCTCATTGCCACCAACCAAATTTTACTTTGTCAGCGATGATCAAGTGTGATGGGGATACAGAGAGAAAGAGTGTGTGTGTGTGTGGACGGGTATTGTCACACGTCTGTGTGTGTGTGTCAAACTGTGCACATCCATTTGTTTGGGTGTGTTTATGTATTGGCAGCTGATAGCATTTTAGGACCTGAAGCCTATGTGCGAACCAACGACCCACTACCCTGTATCGACAGCTGCCAATTGTCACTTCAGTGACTGACACTTCTGTATTGATGGACGGGAATTGCTGACAGGGAGATGGAGGACAAAACAAAAAGAAGCAGTACTGGTGGAGGGGCAGAGGAGATAAAAGGGAAAAAGAGGCCACTGATGCGCTTCAGAACTGGGACAGATGGAAATCTCCAAGGTTATGTTAAAAAGTGGAAAAAAGTGTTCTAAACTGGGTCTCAATAAGTTCATCTGAGGTATTGTAGGAGAACTTCTTATGATGAAAATCTAAACAGCAACGTTCAAACGATACTGTCTATGAAAAATACACAAAAAGCTTTCATGCCAACAGACAATTGGCAAGACAATGACAGCATAGCAACAGGAAGGGCCCAAAGTGTGTTTTGCTCTTAATGCAACCTTAAGCTAAAGTCCACAAAAGCTAAACTAACCTCTAAAGATGTAGTAACAGTTTAGTAATGATCAGTGTACGTCTGTTGGGCTATGAGACAAAGGAACTTCACCGTTAAAGCTGCCAACAACGATTCCTAACATTTTAATACCTGTACTTGTATTTCATCCAAACATTGCTCTCATCCACTACTGATGCCAGCGTGATCCCAAACACACTGCTAAAGTGACTTTTCAACACATTTCTGGTGTTTTCATGGATTGAAACTTGCGTCAAAACCATGACGGTAGTTTATTTTGTGGATTTTCCAGGGAAGCACCTGAATACGGCCAAAATGTAATGTCTCATATCGCGGGGAAAACATACCTAAGCAAAATTGACATCAAGTGAATCATTGTCCTAATTGTCTGGCAAAAAAATTTAAGTTATCATGTTACGAATTAAGTAAATCATTTCTCAAATATCAGAAATGTAACTTCAAACAATGCATTATAACCGTCTAAAGTAAATTTAGCATGATAACATGAGGTGTTTCTTATGCAAGTTGACATGCATTTACAAAAACGAACACAAATGCAAACAGGTCACAACACGAATGCAAACCGGTATTACAGTCGGACAGGTATTATGATATGATAGCCTGATATGAAAAATATAAGAGTATCCTAATCAACTTTCACTTACTTTCATTGTCATGTCCTCTACTTCTGGCATCTCCTGAAGTGGTCCGTTGGCACCATCTGGTGGTCTCCAGGCCTCACTGTCCGGACTACTCACCTCTAATCTTCAGGATTGCTTCCAGCTGCGGCGGGGAGTGGTCTCCCCACCTGCAAGTATTCACACCACTACTTAAGACACTGGCAGACCACAAACCGACGCCAAACCATAAAACATTGCTCACTCAGACCCTCTCCGCCGCTGGGATCCCTTCTGCCTCCTTCATCTCTGGAATCTCTCTGCTCTCTCCACCCTTCAGCTGGTTCCTCCCCACTCCTGTGCCAGGCTCCTTCCTTTCGTCTGTGTTGGCTGCAGCTCGAGCGTCTCAGTGTTCCTGCCCATTCGGGGTTCAGAGGTTTTCTTTTGTTAGTTTTTGCCCTTTCTTAGTTTATGCCTTTAGGCCTAGAATTTTGGTTTCGTCAGTAGTTTCCTGATTGTTCTTATTTAACCTTAGTATTAGGTCTCCCTCAGTTTGCTCAGCACTTCCTTAGTTCTCCACTACCCCACTTAGGGCGCTGGTTGGTTTTATGTTGAATTCTGTTTTGTGAAATAAATCAGTTACTTGTATTTGTGCCTCCTGTTGTGCTGTCTGCGCTTGAGCCTCAGTTCTGTCTCGTGACAGTATGGTTTGGCCATAATGAGCTCAGCAGATCGCACGACAGATGAGGGCTCAGCCGCTCATCAGGCTGTAGTTAGTCATGACGCAATTCTAGGCCGGCATGAGGAGCTACTCAGGACTCTTGCGTCTAGCGTTAATGCTTTAATCAGTCAAATGTCTCACCTTACTGGTCAGCAGTCCGTGTTAGCATCTTCCATAGCTGCGTCAGGTAGCCAGCCTACCCCCACTAATGCCCACGAGACGACGGTTGTAGGTTCTCCCTCGGCTCTGGCCACGGTAGGCCGTGAACCCACGGTTCCGGTTCCTGAGCGCTATGCTGGGGATCTCGGTTCTTGCCAGGCCTTCCTGACTCAGGTTTCACTCGTCTTTGAGTTACAACCGACTTCCTACGCGTCCGATAGGGCTAAAATCGCATATCTAATTGGCCTTCTACGGGGACCTGCACGGGACTGGGGAACAGCTGTGTGGGAGAAACAGGGGGAGGTCTGCTCCTCCTACTCCCGCTTCTCTGCAGACATGAGGCGCGTCTTCGATCACCCAGTTCGGGGCCGAGACGCTGGAGATCGCCTCATGGCCTTGAGGCAGGGGGCCCGCAGTGTTGCAGAGTACTCCGTGGAGTTCCAGGCCCTTGCAGCTACCAGTGGGTTCAACGATCCGGCCCTCCAGAGGTCATTCTATAGGGGACTGTCCGAGGCTCTGAAGGATGAACTCGCCACCAAGGAGGAGGTGGCCAGCCTGGAGGCCCTAATCTCCCTCGCCATCCGGCTTGACAATCGGTTGAGGGAGAGGCGCAGAGAGCGCTCACACTGGAGGGACTCAGCACCCTCCCGCCGACTGAGTCCCACTCTCCAGTCTGCTACGCCCGCACCGTTCCCTGAGGCTGCCCCCGAGGCCATGGAGGTTGGTAGGATCAGTGGGGCACCGCTGACTCAGCAAGAGAGGGAGCAGAGGCGGGCTACTAACACCTGTTTCTACTGTGGGGGTTCCGGGCACTTCATTGCTTCCTGCCCCAAGAGACCAGCAAAAGAGAGGGCTCACTCGTGACGGGGAGTCTACGAGTGAGCCGGACTGCTTCCACCTCCCCTCATCTGCTACAGCTACCCGCCACACTCAGCTTCCAGAACCACTCACTTTCTGTGACCGTGCTGGTGGATTCTGGGGCCGAGGAGAACTTCCTTGACTCGGACCTCGCCAGGCAGCTCCACATCCCATCGGTGCCACTGGATTCTCCCGTGGAGGCCCGTTCTCTCAACGGCCTCTCCCTGGCCACGATCCGCCGGAAAACAGTTCCTGTCTCCCTCCGGTTAGCAGGTAACCATCATGAAACACTAACCTTTCACTTGATGGAACATTCGCGCCCACAGTTGGTGCTGGGGCACCCCTGGTTGATTAAACATAACCCCTCTATTGACTGGTGCGGCAGCCAGGTTAAGTCCTGGAGTACTGGGTGTCATGCTAACTGTCTCCGTTCAGCCCCATCCCCTGCTCCTGTAAATCCCAAGCCAGATCCTCGGCCTCCAGACCTGTCCGGCGTTCCTGAGGTTTACCATGACCTAGTTCCAGTCTTCAGTAAGGAGGATGCCCTATCCTTGCCTCCTCACCGGCCCTACGACTGTGCCATCGAGCTCCTGCCCGGAGCCACCTTGCCCTCTGGCCGTCTGTACAACCTCTCGAAACCCGAGCAGGCCGCCATGGAGACTTACATTAGGGACGCCCTGGCAGCAGGTATCATTCGGCCCTCCACTTCTCCGGTAGGTGCGGGATTCTTTTTTGTAAATAAGAAGGACGGGTCCCTGCGACCCTGTATTGACTTTCGGGGCCTAAATAATATAACTGTGAAGAACAAGTACCCTCTACCTCTGATAAACTCTGCCTTCACCCTTCTCCACGGGGCCAAAGTGTTCTCCAAACTAGACCTGAGAAATGCTTATCATTTGGTGAGAATAAGAGAGGGAGATGAGTGGAAGACGGGTTTTAATACCCCCCTGGGACACTTTGAGTACTTAGTAATGCCCTTTGGCCTCACGAATGCCCCCGCCGTCTTCCAGAACCTGGTTAACGATGTGCTCCGGGATATGATTAACCGCTTTGTGTTTGTCTACATAGACGATATCCTGATTTATTCCAGAGACCAGGAGGAACACGTCAGCCATGTCCGCTTGGTTTTGGAGCGCCTGTGGAAGAACCGCCTTTTTGCTAAAGCGGAGAAGTGTGAGTTTCACGTTACTACTGTATCATTCTTGGGTTTTGTCATCTCCCCAGGACGTGTTATGATGGATCCGGCCAAGCTGTCGGCTGTCACCGAGTGGCCCCAGCCAGAGACCCGGAAACAGTTACAGCGTTTTTTGGGCTTCGCTAACTTTTACCGCCGCTTCATCCGTGATTATAGTAGGGTGGCAGCCCCTCTCACAGCCCTGACCTCCACCTCAATCCCCTTCCAGTGGACCCCCAAGGCCGAGCAAGCATTCCAGTCCCTCAAGGTACGCTTTACCTCTGCTCCTATCCTTGTTCAGCCAGATCCCCACCTTCAGTTTGTGGTCGAGGTGGATGCCTCGGACTCCGGGGTTGGGGCCGTGCTCTCCCAGAGGACCCCATCTGACCAAAAGCTGCATCCCTGTGCCTTCTTCTCTCGCCGCCTGACCCCAGCAGAACGGAACTACGATGTGGGGAACCGGGAACTGCTGGCGGTCAAGCTCGCTCTAGAGGAGTGGCGTCACGGGCTGGAGGGGGCAGAGCACCCATTCATTGTCTGGACGGACCATAAGAACTTGGAGTACATTCGTTCAGCCAGGAGATTGAACTCTCGGCAGGCCCGCTGGGCGCTGTTTTTTTGTCGCTTCCAGTTTTCCCTCACGTATCGCCCGGGGTCCCGTAACATCAAGCCGGATGCCCTGTCTCGTCAGTTCTCCTGCGACGAACCCTCTGGTGACCCAGAATCTATCCTTCCCCCTGCTCGTCTTGTCGCCTCTCTAACCTGGCAAGTGGAGGATCAGGTCCGTCAAGCACAGCCCCAACAGCCAATCCCAGGTAACTGCCCGCCTAATGTTCTCTATGTTCCTGAGTCTGTGCGTACCCAGGTGCTCCAGTGGGCTCATACCTCTCGCTTCGCCTGCCACCCTGGGGGCTTCCGGACCACAGCCATCCTGCGGCAGAGGTTTTGGTGGCCCTCTCTCGAAAGAGACACTCGGGACTTTGTCGCCGCTTGTCCCACCTGCTCCCGGGGCAAGACCCCTTATAGACCCAGCTCGGGCCTCCTTCAACCACTCCCAGTGCCCACTCGGCCTTGGTCACACATCGCTGTAGATTTCGTCACGGGGCTACCCCCCTCTGGAGGTAACACGGTCATCCTCACCATTGTTGATCGTTTTTCCAAAGCAGCACACTTCGTCGCCCTTCCCAAACTCCCCTCAGCCAGGGAGACGGCATCCCTCCTAGTTGACCACGTCTTCCGGTTGCACGGGATACCAGCAGACATTGTCTCGGACCGGGGTCCACAGTTCATCTCCGGAGTCTGGAAGGCCTTCTGCGCTGCTCTAGGAGCCACCCTCAGTCTCACCTCTGGCTTTCACCCTCAGTCTAATGGCCAAGCGGAGCGGGCCAATCAGTCTCTGGAGACGTACCTCCGGTGTCTGGTCTCCTCCAACCCCACTTCCTGGGGTGAGCATCTGACCTGGGTGGAGTATGCACACAATTCACAGATAAACTCTTCTCTGGGGATGTCTCCTTTTCAGTGCTCCCTCGGCTATCAACCTCCGCTGTTCCCCTCCCAGGAACAAGAACTCTCCGTTCCCTCTGTACAAACCTTCGTCAGTCAGATCAAAAGGGTCTGGGACAGGGCCAGGGCCAGACTTATACAATCAACTGAGAGGATGGAGCGGCAGGCCAACCGCCGTCGCTGCCCGGCACCAACCTACTCTGTGGGCCAACGAGTCTGGTTGAGGGCCAAGGACCTCCCTCTGAAGGTTGAATCCAGGAAGCTAGCGCCTCGGTTCATCGGCCCCTTCCCCGTGGAGAGGATCATCAGTCCGACAGCGGTACGTCTCACCCTTCCCCGAACTATGAAAATTCACCCCACGTTCCATGTCTCGCAGGTCAAGCCCTCCAGGGACTCCCCCCTGGCTCCTCCTGTTCCCCCCCCCCCTCCTCCCAGGATGGTGGATGACTCACCCGCCTACTCGGTTCGGCGCTTGCTGGATGTTCGCCGCAGGGGTCGCGGCCTCCAGTTTCTCGTGGACTGGGAGGGATACGGGCCTGAGGAGAGGAGCTGGGTCCCCCGCAGTCGGATCCTTTGCCCAGACCTGATCAGGGACCTCAAGCGGCGGCGTCCTGAACGTTTTGGTCGTGCGCCTGGAGGCGCACGTAGGAGGGGGGGTACTGTCATGTCCTCTACTTCTGGCATCTCCTGAAGTGGTCCGTTGGCACCATCTGGTGGTCTCCAGGCCTCACTGTCCGGACTACTCACCTCTAATCTTCAGGATTGCTTCCAGCTGCGGCGGGGAGTGGTCTCCCCACCTGCAAGTATTCACACCACTACTTAAGACACTGGCAGACCACAAACCGACGCCAAACCATAAAACATTGCTCACTCAGACCCTCTCCGCCGCTGGGATCCCTTCTGCCTCCTTCATCTCTGGAATCTCTCTGCTCTCTCCACCCTTCAGCTGGTTCCTCCCCACTCCTGTGCCAGGCTCCTTCCTTTCGTCTGTGTTGGCTGCAGCTCGAGCGTCTCAGTGTTCCTGCCCATTCGGGGTTCAGAGGTTTTCTTTTGTTAGTTTTTGCCCTTTCTTAGTTTATGCCTTTAGGCCTAGAATTTTGGTTTCGTCAGTAGTTTCCTGATTGTTCTTATTTAACCTTAGTATTAGGTCTCCCTCAGTTTGCTCAGCACTTCCTTAGTTCTCCACTACCCCACTTAGGGCGCTGGTTGGTTTTATGTTGAATTCTGTTTTGTGAAATAAATCAGTTACTTGTATTTGTGCCTCCTGTTGTGCTGTCTGCGCTTGAGCCTCAGTTCTGTCTCGTGACATTCATACGCGTTTCGATGTCTTCTTCTTGTTCTTAACTGTTCTGGTGGGTTAAAAACATCTGCCAGAAATGTGTCCGTCTGTAATACCGGTCCGTCGGAAACACTTCCGTGTTGTGACCTTTTTGCATTTGTGTTCATTTCTTTAAATGCATTCACGTGACACTTCCCGGCCACCGGGTTTCCGCAACGCCATGTCTCATTGTTAAGTGTAACATTTTATTACATCAGCCTGTCTCGGGACAACAGATGGAAATTAGCCTACTTATAAATAAATAAATAAATAAATAAATAAATAAACATCTCAAGTGTCGGGTCACAAAAAAGGAATGAAAACAAATTTACCAATCTGTTTTTATTATAATCATTTCTTATTTCTTTAAAGGTATTGTGGACGATGTTTAAAAAAGAAACGCCCTCTCCACATTTTGAAAAAAAAAGCGCATGCGCAACACGCCTACATGTGCGGGAGAGCGTGCATGAGCCCCGTTTTCCTCGTGCACAGCTCTGTTTACAAGTTGGTGTGGACATCGGTCATACAAGCTTATCTTACAAAAGAAGATTTGCACTTTTCCCACTATGTCAGACTCGCCACCGGTAAGTGAAAATCTATTTTCAAAGGACCCGGTGCGCACGAGCACGTACGACGGCCTTTCGTAAACATGACTGACAATTAGGAGGACCAATAGTCTTGATGATCCACCCGGAAGCTAAACATCGTCTACAATACCTTTAACATAAGTTTTGAAAGCTGTTATGGACCTGCCAAAATAAATCCAAAATGCACCTTGAAATGTTCAGCACCCACTGTAACGTAAGGAGAGAGTAAAGTTGATCAAATTAAGCAGTGTTATTGTTTATGATGATGTCCCCCCCCCCCACAACAAGCATTTTGAAAGCTTAAATTCTGAAGACCTGAGTAAGAAATGGCTGCTGTGGGTAAGAGACTTTACAGACAAATTATGAGGATGAACTCTGATCTGCTAAGATGAAGGAGACTTTAGTAAATCAGTAGATTTACTTAAATTTATTTTACAAATTATCATTAAAAAAATATTTCAATCTGGTTTTAATATATGTAAATATTATTTCTTGGAAGAAAAAAATCAGTTTGATATTTTATGTAGATGATTTAGAACAGTTTGAGAGTCTTTCAGAGCCAAATGTACTAAATAAAATAAGAGTGTTTGACCTCAGTGTTCACATAATAGATGAGATATAGCAGGAGGAGACTTTTTACTTACTATTTAATACCTGTAAGTAAAGTAACACGATGCATACTGTGTGTACAGAAGATCAGGATGTCCTACACATGCAGTCAGTACAGAGACAGGACTTCACATGTGAAGTGGATTGGCAGACTGTATTTTTATTTTGTTTTTTATTTTTATTTTTTGGGGAGGGGGGGTTAAACCCAAATTTCAAAATGACAGAACAGGACAAGATTTCCTTGTTTATGTGAGTTTTTGACAGTGTCTCAACCAATGGTAGGGCAGGTTCTGTGCAGCAACTCAACCAAATACACTATAATTGAGTTTATTGGAGAAGTTCGCTTTGGTAAAGTGGCCAAGTGCCAGGTTAATTCCACCTGTGAATTAGTGGCAGTGAAAATCGTGAAGGACGAGGTTGTGCAGGGCGTGCAGCATGAGGTGAGTGTTTGGATCTCTCCTGTAGTTTTGGTGCCTCCAACTGGACTTTAACTATGAACTGTTTATGGAATAGTGACAGAAAGATGAGTAATTGTCCTTTTTTCCCCTCCAGCTGTCTATGTTGAGTAGAATCAGCACGCTGGATCCAGACCACTTCAACGTGGTCAAATTGTACGAGAGGTTTGAATATTTTGGCTACACCTGCCTCGTCTTCGAGCTGCTTGTGAAGAACTCATTCCAGTTCCTGAATACTGACCTGTGTTCTTCCATGTATGTGCACCAAATCCGCCCCATTGCAAAGCAGGTATGATCCTTTTTATAGTTTGACTAAAATGGCAGCGGTGCCGTGCGTGTGTGTAGTCTAGTGTGTGTGTGACACGATGTGGTGCAGAGATGATGCTGTGCGCAGAGCTGCATGGATGTCGCTGATGTTTTTACCGTTAAACTCTCGAGTCGCATTGATGGAAGGAGCATCGGGCCTGAATCAGCTGATCAGATGCGTAATTTACGCAGTGATGGCACAATATGAGAGTGTGGTGACACAGCGCTACTCATGGTGCTGTACTATCTTTTTTAAAAGTAAAATAACATCAATTAATTAAATTCAAAATAAAAATCTCTCAGACTGAAATATACAACATTCAATGCTGTTTTGGCCAAGCATTACATTCAATCTGGTTGATTCGACTATGATGTGATGCATTTGATTGTTGTCTGGTCATTTAATTTTTTTGTTGTTTAACGATTGAAAAATAATAATTTACTCATTAACGGTTGGGTGTAGAAATGTTACAAACTACAGTACAAATTACTGTACTTCTTTTAAAACATATTTAAGTACAAGTGAAATGACTGATATAGAAATTTTCTCAAAAAAGTACAAGAACCCATAAAAGCAACTCGATTACAGTAACGTGAGTACTTGTAATCCCTTACTTTCACATCTGATCACAATCCTGTCTTTTCTCATCGTGTCCCTGCAGATGTTGGTAGCATTACAAGGACTCCAATCTCGTTGGATCATCCATACTGACATCAAGGTTGACAATGTAATGCTGGCAAACAATGAGGAGAATTCATACAAAGTCAAGCTCATTGACTTTGGACTGGCTCTTCCATCGTCTGCCGCCAGGTGCGGGATGAAGCTTCAGCCCATCGGCTCCAGGTATGAGGGTGTCAATCTGAATGATTTCTGTGTGACAGAAATAAATCCCTGAATATTGTACAGTACAAGTTAGGTTTCATAGATTTCTGATGATTATTGTATTGGAATCATCTATAAATTAATTATGGTCATAAACAAATAAGTAAACCACATTTAATGGCAAAAGTATTCACAATTAGCTAATGCTAAATAGCTAACGCTAAGTTTCCTTGTATCAATACAATCGATTGATTACCTTTTAGAACTCATTTTATATTGATTAATGTCATCCGGAAGGCCAACTTGCCGAGCACAGATCAATGTAGTTGGATCGTAGGAATATACAATAAATCGATGAATCGATCTAATAGATGAATCGTTACATGCTTAGTCATTATATTGTTGATACTTAGTGCTAAGCAACAGATTTCTAAAGCGTATCTCATTCATTTTGCTTCACAGGGCCCCAGAGGTGTGTCTTGGCCTACCATTCACAGAGGCCATTGACATGTGGGGGCTGGGCTGTACGCTGGCCTTCCTGTACCTGAATTATAGCCACTTTCCTGTCAACTGTGAATATCTCATGGTAAGTCATCTTTTTTTATACACCATCCCTCCATCCATTTAGTGACGCATGTGTTCTTTCTCAGGGTTGTGGCTGTTTTATACACATGTATATAAAGTCTTGAAGAAATGCCCCTAATGTGTGTAATTGTGTGTTTTTTCTGCAGATGAAATCCATGGTGGAGTTTCTTGGAATGCCAGAGGACTACCAGCTCAATAGTGGTGTGCATACCAAGAGATTCTTCAGTCAGAAGGAGGATGAGTTTGGCTCAGGATGGAGGCTCCTGGTAAAACATAGTTTTTATTGTTGTTGAACCTTGACTGCTGCCTTAAAATTATCCTAAACCCTTGTCATTGTCATTGTGTTTCCTCAGACACCAGAAGAATATTCTGCTATTAACACAACGGAAGCTAAGGAATGGCCCGCATGGTGCTGTCATTTCAACTCATGGGATGACCTGCTCTGTGTAAGTGTTCTCTACGATATTTGAGTTCAAATACTTAGCAGCTGTCTCTTCTTTAAAATGTAACATATTTTATACATGTGTTTATAAGCTGAAATTACTAACGATTTATTTTTTTGTTAAAACTTATCACGTTATGAGCAAGAGAGGTTTGAACTTGTGCACGGACCGAACTCTTTTTTTTTTTTTAAATCCAGATCTTTGAGGAAGAGGATGCTGAGGAGTTTAAGGACAGGAGTGTTCATTGACTTCCTCAAGCAAGTACTGCATACGGATGGGGGGAAGCGAATCTCTCCCACTGAGGCTCTTCAGCATCCATTTATTACCATGTTCTTTCCCTCCGTGCAGGAGTAATTTCTGCCTCTCTTCTCTCCATTCCTCTTGCTCTCCTGTCCTATCCAACCTGGGACAACTGTCGCTCTGTGTATTTGTGTCTGTGTATATGTTCGTAAATAAACACACTTCATGACTTACCTGCTTTGTCAATGTTTTCGTAGTTTTGACACTTTTTTCCAAAATATTTTGAAACTTTTAGGGGAAGTCCCTGATATTGTGTTGTAGTGTGCTAAAAGTTCTGGAGAGCTGCTGAATGTCCTGGATCAAAATAAAAAGAAACTGTGTTCATTTTTCATAAGTCAGTAGTGGTGATGGCATTGCCCATTACCATGTCAGCACCTAAAACTAATTCCAAACTCTGACTTGGCAGCATGATCTCCTGAAAGCGCATCACCGCTGATAGAGTGAAAAGAGAGTTTTTGGTTCCGTTTTTTAACTTATGTAATGGTAAAGTTTATTGTTTACTTACTGCTGAATGAGACATGAGACAACAAAGTTTCTACACAATACAAGTGATAAGCTGAGCTCCACTTCTGCAGCAGCTGTGTGCATGCATGTGAGTGAGACGGAGCACAGAGGAGAGGAGGGTAAAGACGGAGCCGTCGGGGAAGCTACATTCAAAATCATGCTCGCTTTCAAAAATCACCTATCCTACCTTTAAGCGTGGCAGTTTCAGATGCTCTTAAGGGCAAGATTTAGCCCTCATGTGCATTAGAGTACCATTTAAATAACCCATAAAACACTCTAATAAGAACGGCAAGAATCTAGATGAGCTGCACTTATTTAATAACAGTGTCACTCCTCTATGCTCTACACCACATTAATCTGAGACGATATTTTACAACAGCATAACATTCTTGAATTCCATTCAGGAACAACAAGAACAACAAGTAAAAAGTACAAAGACAACAAAGATGACTTTAAGTGATTCGTTATATACAAAACCGAAAACACTATCTACAATTACAAGGTAATATATCTGTTTGTGTGGAATTTAATACATTATATCTTCTATAGTCTGTCATCACGTCTTGTTTTTCCTGTTGGTCTGTTCTTCACTGTCTGGAAGTTCTCCCTCCTATCTTCGTTTCTTGCTTTGTACTGCTGCATCTCAATATCAGCTACTTCACCATAGATTCTTACACCCATTCAGCACAAATTGAGATCTCATGAATTTGAATTATTTTTCGATTCTGTGCCTTAACCTAATGCCCTTTGCTGTCCCCTATTGGTATGACAGACAGTCATACTGTGAGCATAACAAAGAATGAGCTCGACTAAGTTTAATATTTTATTTTCAGACTCACTCACATTTTGCTGCTGAACCACAAATCCACACACAGATTTGTGTACAGGAGGTCAGACCTGACGTGAGATCTGATCACAGCGTACGATTACGTCAGAATTGATATGAAGCTTGTGTGAATTTGGTCGAACATACAAACGGTTGATAAATGAGGGCCACTGGGAGGAAGGCGGGTAAAGACAAACAACCATTTACACACTTATTCCCTCAGCCTCACACGTTAACCTAGCATAGATGCTATTGGTTGTGGGGAGGAGCCGGTGTAAACAATGCAAACTACACAGAGAAAGTTCACAAGAAGGTTTGTCACCTGGTAATCAAACTCAGGCATTCTTCCTGCTTATCAACCAAGCCGGTGTTTCTCAAATGGGGGTAAGTGTACCCCTAGGGGTACATGATGGCACTACAGGGAGTACCTAACAAAGAGAGAGAGATAATGAACAAATAAAACCATGAAAAATATGGGGATTTAAAAATGTGTATTTCTGGTTTAAAATTATAATCGTAATGATGAAAAATATCTTGATTAGAACATAAACTGAAAATTCAAAGGTCAGTCTTGGCCCCACACCAGGTGGCAGATGACAGGACATGATAAAAATCTACTCATGAGGGAGTAAATATTGTTTTTTTCCACTTATTTACAAAGTTAGATCATTAAAAATTTGTGTTATCACTCATTAATTCCATAATTGTGCTCAAAAGACATTGTTTTTTTATAGTATTCTGCAGTAAAATGTTGTAGCTGGTTAAAGGGGGTACTTGGATTTACAAATAATAAGAGGGGCACTTGAACAAAACAAATTTGAGAACCACTGTACTACGCCACCGTGCTGCCTGTTTTTATAAACAGGGGAACTCCAATCCATTCAATGAGTATAACTTAGAATGATCATGAAATATGGTGAAAAGAGGTAAAAAGTGACAATAATGAGTCAATATATGTGGCATTAGGTGGGAAAAGTGGTGGAAAGGTTCTATAAATGCAGAAAATGTCGTGAAAGTTTAAACAATTGTGCAGAAAATGCATTGAAATTTGATAGAGAAGTGATAGAAGTGGGAAAATGTAATATAAGGAGCAAAAACACAGCATGAAATAGTGAAAATATTTTAAAATCAAAGGCAGAGTTTATAAAACGTCTCAAGTTTAGCTTCACAAATAATGAATTAAAACAAATGTACCAATCTAACTGTTTTAATTATCATCATTTTTCATTTCTGTAACATAAGTTTCTAAAGCTGTATTATGGACCTGCCCAGTCGTGGAACAAATCAGAGTGGGCCGGGGGCGGGGCAAATGACTAGGCCCTTTAAACCCAAATAATAAAGCTCATGATAACATAATTTTACAACATACACATGCCCGCAACAGCGGGGCTTACAAGCTTCAATACCACTGAGAGCGACTATATGTCATTTTGATGTCCATCAAATGGACATGAAGTATAACAAAACAAAAGAACAACAAAAACATTAGGATGGTCACTAATTCAAAGCAGTTCAGCACCACGGAGAGCGCCCGCATCATTTTGACACCAACTTTAACCATTTCAACTCAGAGCCTGTATCAGTAGCTATAAAGTTTAGTAAAACTGGCACAGCCGCCCACATGTTCACAAACACCATTTCAATATGAAGTCCTATAGAAATACTCACCACTATTTGAAGAGCATACGAAGAGCCTTGGGCTCTGCAAACTTGTCCACGATGCTCTCTGTCCATTTTCTTTGCTCTCTCATTCTCTATGGACATCATGGCAAGTCCACTCAGTCTCTCTTGTCCCACTGTGCTCCTCAACTGGTTTTTAATGACTTTTAACATGTGACTGACGTGCGCAGGCATACGCTGTGCAGAAACCATGTTGTTTACATATGTGACACTTGAAAAATTGAAAAATGGCAATGAATGAACTGCTGTTTAGGTTCATAAATAGTTTGTAATATGTAGAAAGCTTGTCACCCGAGGACGTGGCCGCTTATTTAAGGAAACTCACTTTAAGTACTGGTGAACGATTGTAGGACACATGCAGCATTCCTGAAAACAAGTGGCTATCTGATGTGCGCTCCTGGCCAGTTACTTATACATATCTGATGGAAAAACCCAGTGTATATATGAAGGAAAACCTAAAAGCATTAAGTCTCTAGATGATTAGAACTGTTATGAATGGGCAGGTAGACAGGCTGCTGTACTCCTGGTAACGGAGGTTTCTGTGTATTTCCACGTATTCTGATCAGTTTCAACAGATGAGTTTCCGGATGGTCACTTTTTTACTGGATCCAGACTGAGATAACGCTCCATCCGCTGCCGTGCACCATCGCCTTAGCAGTCCTCCGGTTGTTTTGTACCGAGCCTGCGTACGCATGCACCTAATTTAGTATGCATACGTCACACGAAATGGGTCTATACAACCCCTGTATAAATCTGCATGAACTGCCCATACTCTGTGCGCCTCTGTGCATAAGTCATGGAGGGACCGCCTTCTCCAGCTCCCCTGAGCCGTGGTAGAGGCCCGTCTCCCTTAAGTTCTACTTTTTTGAAAGTATCTGGGACAATCAGGCCCGTGAGAGGATTGGGCACTGATATTGTCTACGTAGCTCAGCAATGTCCCCCATGTCGTAAACACAGCTCTGAGCTGCTACGGGAAGCAGGAGGGTCAAATGTCATCAGCTGCTGGTCCTTTAAAACTTTTTCACTTGATTTTATTTTGTGAACCTTTTAATTTTATATCTCCATTTTTATAATTTCCTAGTGACTGTGTTTTTTGCACTTAAAATGTTTGTATATTATCTACATTATATTAAGAATTAAATTTTTTCTAATGAATTTGGGGAAGCTTAAATGAAAACTTTTGATCACTGGGGGGGGCTATGCCCCACCTGCTCCCCCGCAAACTCTGCGTATGTTATAAAGCCTACGTCTTTATCTGTGTTAAAAGAGGTGATGGGGATCATCGTCTGCAGCTTTAAATTGTTTGGCTTAGAACTGAGCTTTGATCTCTGTATCTTCTTCCTATAGTAATACCAATCACATTCTCCACACATACAATCTTATCCAGTAGACACACACGAGAGTCTATAAACCTTCACACACACATTCCCTCTCACAACCAATTTGGAGACTAAAATTACTGTAACATACATTGAGAAGGTGGTCTTCAACCAACTGAGTCAATTCTTAACATTCAACAAAATATTTGATACATTTCAGCCAGGCTTTTGTTCTCATCACAGCACAGAAACTGTTCTGATCAAAGTGATCAATGACATAAGGTTGAACACTGATTCAGGAAAAGTATCTGTTCTCATTCTATTGGATCTAAGTGCTGCATTTGACACTGTAGACCGTACAATTTTGTTGCACAGATTGCAAACATGGGTTGGACTAAATGGAAAAGTAATGCAATGGTTTAAGTCCTACTTGGAGGAGCGAAGTTATTTTGTAAACATTGGAAACTCTGAATCTGACAGATTATCAATGTCCTGTGGGGTTCCTCAGGGCTCTGTTCTTGGACCCCTTCTGTTTAGCCTTTACATGTTTCCTTTAGGACAAATTTTACAGAACTGTAAGGTTGATTATCAGAGCTATGCAGATTACACACAACTATATCTATCACTGAACCCAGATGACTAAGGTCCCATTGAGGTGTTGTGTGACTGTTTAGAAAAAGTAAACTGCTGGATGAGTGAAAACTTCCTTCAACTAAATCATGACAAGATGGAGGTGATTGTCTTTGGTAACAAGGAAAAGAGGACTGCTGTTAACGAGTACCTTGAGTCTCAATCTTTAAAAGCTAAAGACCAAGTCAAAAACCTTGGTGTTCTGATTGACTCAGATCTAACATTGAGCAGTCAGATCAAATCTATCACAAAAACAGCTTCTACCACCTAAAGAACATCTTTAGAGTGAAAGGTTTAATGACTCAGAAAGATCAGGAGAAACTGGTCCATGCTTTTATCTCCAGCAGACTGGACTATTGTAATGGTCTTCTGACAGGAATCCCCCAAAAGAGCATCAAACAGCTACAGCTGGTTCAGAACGCTGCAGCTCGGGTCTGAACCAGAACAAAGAGGTCAGAGCACATTAGTCCAGTTTTAAAGTCTTTACACTGGCTCCCAGTCAGCCTCAGAATAGACTTTAAAGTTCTGCTGCTGGTGTATAAATCTGTGAATGGGTTTGGTCCAGAATACATCAGTGACATGATAGTCAGGTATGAACCCAGCAGGTCTCTCAGATCTATGGACACAGGTCAGATAGTGGAGGCCAGAACTCACAGACACTTTTTTTCTCTACTGCATATGATTGAGAGAGAGATTTTTGGTTATGTTGTTGATGTCATGTGTTTGTTGATGATTTTAATTGATTTTACTGATGATTTGAAATGTTTTGTTGCGTACTTTAATGTTCTTATTAAGATGTCATCTCTTGCAATTTTTGAACATGTAAAGCACATTGAGTTGCCTTGTGTAAGAAACGCGCTGTACAAATAAATCTGCCTTGCCTTTTTAACAAATGAAACACATTTATCTTTACTTTGTTTATGAACAATATTGTATTCATACAATAATGTTTATACGTTGTGTATTATTAGGTTTGTTACATTTTTGTTTGAAATTGTTTTATGGTTCCAGACCAGGAGTGTCCAGGTCACTGCAGAGAAACAGACACAAAACAAACAAAAGACAGTGTGTATCATTCGGAGCAGGCATTGATGAGCATTGCACTGCTTACAGCGACTGTAGGTGTTGGTGGTAATCCTATTGTGTCACGGTGACCACATTGTGTGACCCTCATCACCTGTCACCTCATGAACACACTGGCACAGACACAGTAATCCTCTCAGTTACTGTGATAGAGTTTGGAAAGGATCTGATCTTACACAATTTTGACAGGATGCAGTAAGAGTAAAAAGGCCTGATGGGAAACAATAGAAAAACAAACACAAACAGAAAAATATACAGCATATATATTTGTTTTATGAAAAAAGGGGGGAACAAAACAACACATTTCATGATTACTTTGGACATGTACAGGCTTCACGGGCAGGATTTTGTACCATTTGTTCTCTCCTTGCTTTGTTTGATTTATTTTCTTTTTTTTTTAAATTACTATTAATATTAACGTCTTTTTTTTTCATTGTGGTAGATACACTGCTGTTATGTTCACGTTTGAAATCAAATCAAATCAAACTTCTCAAAACTTCCAAAAATTGTCATCATTATTTAAGGTGACAGATGTGCATACAACTGCAAATAACAGCTGATAAGGATGTTGAATGTCTGTGGATCTAAAATAAACCGTCTAAAAGCAACAACAAAGAACCCAAAATAAACTGTATGAAACTGTAATTGGATGTTTTTTTTCTCTGCAAAAGAAGGCAACTGTGTATGTTGTTGAGTGACAGGAAATAAAAGAGAAGGCTGGAGAGTTTGTCATGTTTTTAATAGGTAATGCCTGGAGGACACACACACACACACTTCAGGGTGACTAGCTATCTATACATTATGCCTTTTACTTCTATAACACACATGAAATCATTGTGTATGTTCCTGCACTCTCCTCTTGACTGAAACACACACACACACAAACACACACACACGGACGCTTTGAGTGTATGCCATTTTACTAGGGGTTAATAATAAGTGGAAAGGTGTGTGACCCTGTCAGAAGTGCGAGAAACTGACCCAAAGAAATGAGACAGAAGCCAAGGCCCCTCCAACCCTCAGGGCATTAAAGTGTGTGCATGAAAGGCGTGTGTGTGTCCATCCCCCTCGTCTCATAGAAGACATATGCAGGGTCATTTACATACGTCTACCTTCCTACTGCCTATAAGGCATCTCACACACACAGTAGATGGGGTGGGTTGTCCTGGTGTGATGCCTCTGTCAGATGTCGAGATGCAGATGGAACGGGATGAAGGGGGTAGGTCACATCTGTTCCTATTTCTCACCCTCTCTCACACACACACACACACACCTGCCCTGCCCTCCTAAGGTGCCCAGTTACTAAGAGAGTTGTCATCATGTCTGTGGGAAGCCTCCACTGTTTGACATCTGCCAACAACGCCAGAGACAAAAAGCAAAAAAAACATGCACACACACACACACAAAAACAGATGCTGGTGTGCACGAACATCCCCTAAACTATCGCCCAGTGATCAACATTTAGACACAGTCATCATTTTTGCCGCCAGTTGTCAGCACAAGCACAACACACTGAAAGCTGAGTGTGTGTTTGTGTGTTTGTTTTTCTCATCTCTTCTTCCTTAAACACAAGTCATCGATGGACACGCCTGTATTTGTCCCACTTTCACACAAGATAATGAAGCTGTCAATCTGAGACAACTTCATTGGTTTGGTACATGAGCACAGGCTGCTGCTCAGGCACACACACACACACACACACACACACACACACACACACACACACACACACACACACACACACACACAGGCTGCTGCTCAGACCCACACACTCATTTACACAACTACCTAAAGTGTACAATGCTGCGAGGAATCCCCTCAGCTCCCGTTAAGCATATGTCAAATATAACAATGTATAGAAAGTGAGATTGTGTGACACATGTACAGCTGGCTGAATGGCAGACAAAGCGCAGAGGTGCACGCACACGCACACACACACGCACACACACACGCTCACATCTCATATTTTTAACATGCATAAAGACGGACAGCTCTGATAGCAAATAAAATGAAACCAACCTTGAATGGATAAATCCTCTGTGAATACTTGTCTTCACTTTACAAGTCAATTTCACATCCTCTAGCTCAAGACAACCCTAAAGAGGTTTGGGAGGGATGTAGAAACTGCCAGAAGATTTGAAGGAAAATGAAGGGTAACTCAGAGAAAGTAGAGACAGTGGTGGAAAAAGAGATTGCAGAGCAAAGTAGTAGAGACAGTGCACCATGATGAACTATTATTGAGGTTTTTGAGTTTTGTACTGCAGATTATTGAGAAACAGAGATTTAAAAGTTAGAAATGATGTCTCCTGAAATCAGTGTTTATCTCAAGATTCGCAGGTGCTCAATCATATTTGAGCCCTTTTGGTCTAACAGAACAAACTAAGAACTTTATAGGTCATACCTGTCTGAGTGTAGAGTTTTTAGAATAAACTGTTTTCTTGTATGGATCAACCTTCACAAAATACATTCTGGTGATTTTACAAATATTGAGTCTTTAACCCATAAGTTTAAAACCAAACACACAGGACACCGATCAATACCGATATTGATCTGATATATCAGCATGAATCGTGCAATATTTTATGACTTATTTTGTGGTGTGGAATGTTCGAAAAGGCTTGATCAAGAGATATTACAGTACTCGAACAATATGTATGAGAAAAGCAGACCCATTTATTATTAACCAATGGGTTACATACATTTTAACCTTAAACATCAGATTATTCTACGATTAAATAAATAAATAAATTAGAAGACCTTGAAAAAGAATTTTGATAAAGACAAAACATTTTATATTATATCCAAGATTTTACATGTCTTTTTGGGGTTTTTTTGCTGTTATCGGACCCAGATCCGATGTCATTATTAGATCGGGACACCCTTAGAAAACATGCTACAGTGTAAATGTGAACCTACTGCTTAATGAGCACACAGGAACCTTTACTTTGGTTTAAATAAACCAGGAGGACATTTACTACTTCTGATCAATTGAGTCTCTTGAGTTTACCGACAATAGTTCCAAGCTAAACAAATACAATGACATGCCAGGGTCCCTCTCCCAAAAAAAAAGAAGAAAAAAAAAAGTTTAAAAAAAAAAGAAGAAAGAAAAAAGAAATAGAGGGAAAAAATGGCCCTAGATGTGAGTGGGTGTAAGCTATTTGGGAAAAGAGAGAAACTCAGTAACTAAGTTAACGTTTAAAAATCCATCATCTCATCTGATTCTCTTCAAAGTAAAGATATAATTAAAGCTTTGAGCCATTACTCTCATGAGTTACCCATTCTGTCACATTATTTACAACCGTCTCTCCATCTCAGCCAGGGTTCAACCCTATAATCTAGTCTGTTTGGTCCGATCCTTATTGCAAGTTATTATCACATTCATTTGCTTATTAAGTGCTCCCTTGTTTTCTTCAAATAAAGTCATAATTAGAGATTTGGTGTCGGCAGCTTGAAATACTATCTCCTCTTCATGGAATCTTGGGTGGGATGAGAGAGAATCATGTTTTATCATACTCGAGGAGTTAATGAGGGTGTGCACAGCTTGATATTGTATTTCTGTGTGTGTGAGGGCATGTGTGTGTTTTCTAATTACTTCTCTGTGACAGCTTTCTGGACTCCAAAGTAGTCATACACTGCAACTGTGAAGATTTGTTTTCCTACTAATTCATGTTAATTAAGTCAGTCACAGATGAGGGAATGTGCATTTTAAGCTTTAACGGTAACACTTTACTTGAAGTTTTATACATAAGCCTGACATTACGCTGTCATTATCTGTCATTAGCATGAATAATGTGTCATGAAGGCTGTCATTAAGTGCCGTTCGCTAAATTATGACACCTTTTGCTAAATTATGACACCTTTTGCTAAACCTTTGGAGTTATGTTGGCATTTTTTGGGTTAGGTGGAGGAATCTAGAGCCGCTAGGTAGGGTTAGGGACTAAAAGGCAAGGAACAGGCACCAGTACATCTTTACTGTTTCAAAAAAACCTTCTATTCTGTTTGAAATGTCCTCTTAAATGTGTATACAGTATAAATATTTTCATTTTAAAACCAAATTAAATTAAAACAATTAAAATTCTCTGGGAAGCGTGAAAACGTGATTAAAAGCAGGGTTATGGTTAGGATTAGGGTTAGGGTTAGGGTTAGAGGGTTACTGGGGGTTTCCACTGGATACGTCTCCAGTGGATACGTCTCCACTGCTCCACGGCACAGATCCGGTTTTTCCCCGCTGTCCGCCGTCCGGTAATCCCCACCGGTTGCGTTTTGAGTGAGCCACGGTGCACTCCGGTTGGACGACTGTGACGTTACGAGACAGAGCAGTTCTCACGATATTTATATAATCGTGTGAGAACGCAGTTAAATGTATGTGTTATAAATGCAACAATAAACAGATAAACAGGTCAGAGTTGCTAACACAGGAGAACAAGAAGGTTGGACTCTCTGAATTTGTCATAGCCACATTTTTTAGCAACAACCAACAGAGAAGAGATAAAACTGCACCAGTAAAATATGAACTAAATCAAAGTTGCTGCAGTTTACAGTGTAGTTACAGTATGAGAGGAATCAATATAGTGGATGTGATTTTGTTTTTACACATTATGATGTTTTGGTGATGTAGTTACTTGAAATATAATCTGAAGTGTTTTATTTTGAAAAGTAACCCGATATTTTATTGCGGCGTATGTGCTTAATTTCCAGTTTAGCTTCATTTGCTCTGAGCTGATTGATGCGTCGTGCTCCGGTGTCCGCCAGAAATAGAAGCCCTGTGTATATCTGGCGGAGGGCACCGGACTACCGCATCTGGGAAGGAGCAGACACGCACCGCAGTGGAAAATAACACATAGACTAAGGTGGAAACCTATCAGCTCCAGTGGCGCAGTGGTCACGTAACGCAGAGGAGCCGCATCCAGTGGAAATTGGGGGTTAGAGTTTAGGGTAACGAAGGATTAGGGTTAAGGTTAGGATTATGGGTTAAGTAGGGTTATGGGTTAGGTAGGGTTATGGGTTAGGTAGGGTTATGGGTTAAGTAGGGTTATGGGTTAGGTAGGGTTATGGGTTAGGTAGGGTTATGGGTTAAGTAGGGTTATGGGTTAAGTAGGGTTATGGGTTAGGTAGGGTTATGGGTTAGGTAGGGTTATGGGTTAGGTAGGGTTATGGGTTAGGTAGGGTTATGGGTTAAGTAGGGTTATGGGTTAAGTAGGGTTATGGGTTAGGTAGGGTTATGGGTTAGGTAGGGTTATGGGTTAGGTTAACAAAGGGTTACGTAGGGGAATGTGTTTTCTCGATAAGACCCTCAGAGGAGTTCAGAGCCTCTCCCAGTTGGATAGGGTAATCAAAGGCAGGCACGGGCCGACGCTTGTCATTTATGTTCCCCTCTTCCTTGTGTCCTTCATCAAAAAAAGTATATGGGGTGTCAGTGCTGTGGTGTAAAAATGGGACAGGGAACATTCTGTGTCTGT
Organism: Gouania willdenowi; assembly: GCF_900634775.1. NCBI lineage: Eukaryota > Metazoa > Chordata > Actinopteri > Blenniiformes > Gobiesocidae > Gouania > Gouania willdenowi. The sequence goes on along the minus strand of NC_041046.1, from coordinate 21,271,978 downwards.
TTAGTCACCCAGTCGTAAGTTTATGTATCATGTGGTATTAGGGTTCATAGAACTGTTGGCCAAGCTTCAGAGTTGGGAGCTTGTTTGGGCTTCACCACAGTGTTTGGACATCTCCCAGCTTCCAGCCTCCCTCCCTCCTACCCTGTGGGTATGGGTGGAGGTGGAAGTGTTTTGGTGCATTCCTGCCTCTTCCTTCTAGTTTAATTTTGTGGTGTTTGATTTTAGATGTTGAATTTATACTTATATTTTTGTATGGGTTCCCTCTAGTGGTTGGCATTAGGGAGGGGTAGTGGTTGGGGGAGCAACCTCAAACTTGGCCCGGAAGTGAAGGTGGTAGCAGTTGAGGTTAGGGTTAGGGTTAGGGTTAGGGTTAAGGTTAGGATTAGGGTAATGAAGGGTTAGGGTTAAGGTTAGGATTAGGGTAATGAAGGGTTAGGGTTAGGGTAACAAACGACTCTTAATGACAGCCTTCATGACACCTTATTCATGCTAATGACAGGTGTCATGTCCTAATAATGACAGTGTAATGTCAGCATTATGCATAAAACTTCAAGTAAAGTGTAACCACTTTAACTCTATCGATGAACTCAATCAACTAAATTACGTCTATTGCTTATTAATTCAATATTAACTGCAATGAACAAACCAAAATATCTCTCGTCTTGGATGCATTTACAGAATCCAGGAATGAACATTTATAAAAACGTCATAATTTGATATTTTTTGACAACCGTTTCTCTTTTTTTCTTTTACCTGCTTGTGACCCACCCTAAGGGCCCAACCCTGTCTTTGAGAAACAGCAGAGTGTAGTACATTAAGACACGCCCCAGCAACACACTGATTACATATGCTAGCTATGGTAATGAGCTGAGCTGGACAGTGGAAGACTGCTGCTGCTGTTTATGGCAACTCATTATCTGGCCCATTGACCAGAACTGTTCTACACATCATAGACCTCCGTGTCCTCTACATCTACTGGACCATCACTCTCTCTGCTTGTCTGAATAGGTGGGGTCTAATGTACGTGTGTCTCAGTGTGTGTGTGTGTGTGTGTGTATGTGTGTGTGCGTGTGTGAGTGCTTGCGTGTGCGTAAAATGCTTGTTTACTAATTAAAAGTTAGATGATTCCTAAGCTGATGATGTCACCCAAACATGCACGGAGCACAATCGTTAAACTAATACTTCGTGCTTGTTCTTTTATTTAAGTGTGTGTTTGCAAACGTATGCATTCAATTACGCGTCTCTTTCACATGCATGCGTGTGCCTATGTGTGTGTGTGTGTGTGTGTGTGTTACTATGATCTCCTGCCAAAGTAAAGTGTTTGCAGCAGAGAGACAGGGGCGCTAAGCTCAAGGGCACATTTGTTTCAAGCTAATGATAGAATGTAAATGGAGCAAATTTCCTCTGCAAGAACAGAAGCTCTCTCACTCAAACACACACACACACACACACACACTTTTATACTTTCATACACACACATAGCGGCATCGTGTTGATGGAGTGCAGAATCTCATTACACATCTAATAGAATAAGTGTAGTGTGCGTATGGGAGAGGAGAGGAGCAGCCAACCTGATTAGCCTTATCACTTTATTATGCCGCTCTGCACGCAGCACACAGGACAATTGCATTAGAGAGGAGCAGATGAGCTGAAGGCAAGGAGAACTCAGCAAACACAGCCTTAATTGATTCCTCACCAAATTAGCAGGGACAGGTGGGGGGCTCACTGGATGGGTGGAGGCTCGACTGCTGGATGTTTGGTCGACTGCGTCACTGAGCCAGTGACTTGTTGGCTTGTTTGGCAGCAGGTTGACTAAGTTATGGCAGGATAAGTTGTCTGAGTGATTAGTTTACTAGTTAAATTACAGTTCTGCAGCAACGCTGGAGGTTAACAAAGCTCAAGACACGACCTCACTCATTTAAAAGTATGGTTGAGCTGACAACCTGAATGACCTGCTCACTGGCTGAATGAAGGAGTGATTGGGTGAGTGGTAAGGCTGCACGATTTTAGCTCAAAACAAAATCCTGATTTTTTTTTTGTACTTTGAAAACTCGATTTTGATATTTTTTCCCCTTTAAAGAAAAAGACACTGGATTAAATTATTTCAAGTATTTTTTTTTAATTAAAGAAAGTGAAAACACATTTCTGTATTGGGAATAAAGTGCAGCTATAAAGAATGTTAGATCCCCTGTGGAATTAATAAAATAACAACCTGCTCAACCAAAAATGAATCCTTTGGGATTTTTAAAAAGAGAAACTTGCATTAGAGAAAAAAACTGACATTAAAGAACCTCACACAAAATTCACATTTAAAAAGAAGAGGTTGTAGTGGGGGTCTATCACTTTAACCGTGTTTGAAACCTGTTTTTTCAACAGTTTGTAAAGGGACCATGTCCTTAGCAACGTGGAATGCCACCACCAGGGTTGGGGTGAATTACATTTTTCAGTTACAATTACGTTTTCAATTACCCATGTTCAATTACAATCCAATTACGATTACAGTGACCAGCATTTTTTCCCCATTACAATTTAAATACAATTATTTTTTATCCTAAGAAAGTCATTTACAATTACGCTCTCAATTACTAAAAATTAATCAATATAATCAATTATAATTAATCACAATTACCGGACCTAATAAAAGTTAACCTTACTCTTGTGTTAGCTTTCTGTTAGTATCTCTTATGATAACAGGTCCTAAATCAGCTGTAAAATACACTAAAAACAAATATCTAATTTCATTATTATTATTATTATTATTATTGGTTACATTGTTAAGCTTCGTGATCAATGAAAATATAGGTTTTAATATTTTTGGTGTGGGCGTCTAAGCCTTTTTTGTGTCAGTATACCACTAGATTTCATTTTTTTTTTAAATGGTAAAATGTGGGAAAGCTTGATATGAAGCTTATTTTAATAATTGCTAACTACATGTGTAGAACTGTACATAGAACTGTAACACGGTTCCTCAGTTTTGCATAAAATTTTATTGATTTTTTTGTGGCAATTACAATTACAAATTAAATGATATGAACTCAATTACAATTTAATTATGATTAAGACGCCAACATACTTTTAAAATTCCAATAACAATTATAACCTAAATGACCTGCTTACCAGCAGAATGAAGGAGTGACTGAGTGACTGGCTACGGAATCTTTAATAGTGCGCATATTTGGGAAAGTGGGGCATTGTAAAAAACCCAACAGATATAAGTATTTTTAAATAAATGCAGCTCATCTATCTTTATTCACAGGGATGTTTATTATTAGCTTTTTGCGATATCCGATATGTCGTTACTGTCCTACACCAGTGCTTGTGTCTGTGGCGCGACAAACTTTTCAATTTCATGCCAAATACGTTTCTGAGATCAATAACACTAAATAAAACGCCTATACACACAAAGGAAGTAATAACGGGAAGCCTAAAAATGTAGCAGAAATTAAAAGAATATTAAATTATTAGACTAAATTAGATATGTGACCTGGAACAAAATGTAACGTGGAACTAAATATGTATTTGAAATAGCTGAAAAAATGTCCTCTTTGGATTTCTCAAGCTTTTTGCCACAGATTACAAACAATGTTCCTTTATTTCCTGTATTTTTGACTAATTAACTATTTTTCATTAACTTTTAAATTTGGTTTTCATGCAGGTGATTAGTTTACTTTAGTTTTTGAGTTTTAATTTATTCATGAAAGTTGCATTATGAAACATGATGTTACTTGTTCCCAGTTAGTTTATTATTATTATTATTATTATTATTATTATTATTATTATTATTATTAGCTTTTTGTCACAGATAGCAAACAATGTTTCTTTATTTCCTGTATTTTTGACTACTGCACTTTTACCTTTGTTTTTCATGCAGGTGATTAGTTTAATTTAGTTTTTGATTTTTGATTCATTATGGAACATGACGTCACTTTTTTCCATTACTTCAATGCATTTGAAAATGTGTAATTTGTCAGGATTATTTGGGGGGCAATGGGCGCAGGAGGCTTAATAGTTGACCTTCGTTCAAAGTGGGCAATAACCAAAAAAGTTTGAGAACCACTGCCCTTCACTAGGTTTTCCGATTTCCAATTTTAACTGACACTGATATACAGACCCCCTCCACCCAACCTAATATTAGTTCCCGTAATATAAATCACCATGGAAATAAGAGGTTATGGTAAGGTATTCCACAAATAAACATTGTGCAAAATATGAATACTTATTCAACTTCAGTAATGGAAAAAGTGCCATATTCCATTTTCAATATGTATTTCAAACAACAGCACATATGGGTTTTTCAATGTAAGTGGAAAAACCGATGACGGCGGATATTACATTTTTAAGGCTAATATCGGCCTTCTTTAATATTAACATGTTCAATTTAATTTGATAATTGTGGTTGTTTCTTCACTTTAAATAATAATAGGGTGTAACTAAGATTTAAATGCTATCATATAATTCTTTTCGGCTTTATTTTAGATTTTTTTTGTGATATTCTTTTGTTTTATTCAAATTCAAACCAAATCATGATTTTTCAAACAATTAAAATCAGGTTAAAGGGAAGTGGATTTCATTCTACATGTAAATGATTTGCTTCACACTTTATATTTCAGTAAATTATTCATTCAGATGCAATACGTAAAAAAACATATTTGTACTTTTTAACCCATGATATCTTTATGTTATTGTAAAGCCGCAACAATCCCCAATAGACTAGAAAGTATTTCATTAATTGTTGGCCACTTTGATTGGCCTGGCCTTCTCTACATCCAGTAACTCCAACAGAAGCTGGTGTCATGCTTCTATGGGTTTCAGTAATGTCTATGCTATGAGGGAAGGTGGGAGGACTGGACCTGCAAAAAAAAAAAGGGTGTGTGGGAAGCAGAAAGAGGAGAGTGAGGGAAGAAAGAGAAGCAGGACACCAGTGGTCGAGAGTTTGGTCTTTGTCTTTGTGAGTTCCTCCAGGGGATTGTGGGATACAGTGGAGGTTAATGAATCTGATTGGCTGCTCGGAGTTTTTTGTGCTGGTGCTGCGGTTTGCACACTCACACAGCTTCACTTTTTTTTTTTTTATTTCTCCAACTTTAGCTTGGACACAGCGCTGCATGAAGGACAATGAAACAAACAAAATGTGGATTGGATTTTACTGAGTGGAAATTTTAGTATAACATGAGTGCTGAGGTAGTGGAAAAAAACTAAAGTTTGAAAGTAGGAACATTTCTACGTGCCTAAATATTGCGACTGAATGTTTACGCGCACAAATAGAGGAAGAGCCAGGTGGGCACATTTTTCACAGTTTGGTGACGTCCTTTCTTTTTCTTTAATTCTGGATATTTGTGAATCATTAAAAAGATAAATAAAAGCTTTGTGAATACACGGGGCTTCTTTCCTCGTCTGGTAAAAATAAGACGGCACGTTTAAAAGTTGGCTGACCTTCAAATTATATGTGGATAATTACTAATTCAATGTTTTGCCTTTCTCTGCTTCCCTCACAAATGAAAGTAAGATTTGTTCTGTCTAACGCGAGCGCGTTTTCTCTAACAAACTATTTTTTTTTTTCTCATCCCAAAAAACATGCTTGTTAAAACACGTTTGAACATTTCACCATATTAGTTTTAGATGTAAGAAATTATACCTCATTAAGCTGGGTGTGAATTTGTGTATTACTTACTTTATTTATTTATTTATTTATTTATTTATTTGGAGAGGACAGTGAACACAAGCGCAATACTTTGTGTAAATGTGCCAGATTTGACCATGAGCTACCTTCCATTCTCATACATTTAAGACAATGACAACAAAATGTACAGACTTGGACATAATATATATATTATTTACAACCAACCAAGCAATTTCTTATTGAAAAAAAATACTTCTATAGATGAACACATGACTGATTTGCTTTTAACCATTTTTGCAGCTATTTTTTAAAAGCTGTAAAGGTGGAACAGTCTTGAAAAGTGATTGGACGACTGTAGTCGTAGCTGCACTCTCACTGTAAATACTTGTGTTGTTGTTGTCCTGTCTTTATAATTTATATAATCTACATTGTTGCGTTCTTGTGTTTGTAAATGTTTGGGGCGGAGACAATAATTTGAAATCTCGACATGTCTCGTACATGTAGTGGATTCCACAATAAAGCTGACTTTGACTTTGACTATTCCAACTAGTGCATCCGTTTACAGAAGTGGTGTTTTGTCCAGCATTAACTGTTATTGGGACGTTAAAAACAACTGCTCTGCATTGCAGCAGGAGTGAAGGCGTGTGTCAGTAAACAGTGAAACTGAGACGAGCTTTGGACTAAAAGTTAGTCTTTGTCTCAAACTAAGCGACATCTTTTTTTTCTTCACATAAGCATGTGAACCTTTATGTCTGGGCTCGCAGCTGCACACAGTGTACGACTGTGTGTGTATGAGTGTTCGTAGCCGTATGTGTGTGTGCTAATGAGAGTTCGGGGGGGGGGGGGGGGGGGGGGGGGGGGGGGAAGAGCGTGGCTGTCGCAGCAGTGCGTCCTCTGCTCTCCCGGCAGGTCACTAGCGACAGATGTTCTCAGCATATGTGGCGAATTAATTAGCCGCTAGTAAACAGAGGGGGCTGCCGCCATGGGCTGCTGGTCTGTGCCGACGCGACGCCACGACGGGTTGCCTTTTGTCCAAATTCCCTCTTTTCGCTCCTTCCTCTTTGGTAGACAGTTTAGGGTGGCATCATTCTTTTTGATCAGCGTATCCATAATGAGAGCAGAGTTAGGGGAGCCCTATATGCAGCGTGTGTGGAAAGGTCTGCACATGTTCTCGTGTCTCCTGAGTTTGCAAATAGTGGAGAATGATGCGTGTGTTTGGGCGCGCGTGCAGGGCCCTGATCATTTAATCATTTATATGTAGCAACAAACCTGTCTCCTGATCCTTGATGACCTAATTGGTTGATTGAGGTGCAAAGTACGTTTGTGCATGCCTGTGTGTGTGTGTGTGTGTGTGTGTGTGTGTGCCAGAGGATTCCCAAAGCTGGGAATGTTTTCACAGCCTCTAGACAACTTGGCAGAGATTGGAACCAGTTTGAGCGCTGCTTGGATAAGCACACAAAGGACACCATGGTGATACACTCGGGCTGCGCCTGTAACGCTTTTAAATAAATGTGATGTATTATATCATATGTAGCCAATCACTGTTGTGTTTTGATGTATCAATTACAATGACAAAAGTTTCACAATAACTTGGTTTACTTTAGTCTTAGACCTATCATCGTTATAGCCGTTCTTCAGATGTGTTGTTTTTCCTTTTTTCTTAATGTCTCCTTGTGATGAATTAACTTACATTAGCTGTGTTTCCATTACAGATTGTCGAAAAATAAAAGCGACGTTTCTAAATGTAGACAAAGTAAAATTGCCCTTTGAATGCGTTTCCATTGAACGTTGTTTTGGGCAGGAGCCTCGTAACTCCCGTTAAATCTCATCCCACGGGACTTTGCTCCAGAAAGACGAACGCTCTTTATAACATTCCCGTATTTCTTTGTTGTTCCACGTCTAATGTGGCACTAAAATGTTTTTAAGTATACTGCTAAGAAATGTCCCGGTCTTCTCTTCTCTTTACACGTACTACGCCATGTTTTCTCGGGGAGAAGTGGTCATGTGACCAAGTACGTCACGTTCTGTCGTGTATTTGCAAAAAAAGGTGTTTCCATAGTGCTTTCACGACACAGTTGAAGATTAAAACGCCTGAAAAACCTCCCCGTGAAAGTGTAAAAACTTTTTAGCGATATTTCACTGTTCTTTTTAAAATTCAGGTGTATCCATTACCAGTTTTTATTGCGCTATTTATATTTTGTGCATCTGCAAGGGTAATCGAAACGCAGCTAATGATATATACAACAACTTTTCTATAATGATAAATATAATGAGCTATTTAGTCCACAATGATATGTATAACATTCTTCATAGTGGTAAATAAAATACACTTATGGGAACTATTTGACGAGTAATTTAATGAACATATATATATATATATATATATATATATATATATATATATATATATATATATTTTTATGATGATAAATATAATATATTTAAATGAACTTTTTAATGAGCTACTTAATCTACATTTATTAATATTGAAAAAAAATTCACAATGATAAATATAATGGATGACTATCATACATTAGTATTATTAAAAAGATACCTATATTTTAAATAGCTTTTTAACAAAATAGCAGTATAATCTTTACACAACGATAAATACAATATATTAGTATTATGAATTGGATACCTATCTTTTAAATAGCTCTTGACAATGTCTTTGTAATTTAATGCTATTATATATGTCTATGTATGTTTTTTTTTTTTTTTTATGTCATTTTGCCACATGACCTCTCTTGCACAGCACTTAAGCACCTGATTTTACTTGCTCTCATCATGTCCTGATGAAGACTCTGTGACTATATGACATCCCTGTTTCAATAAAGGATTTCTTACACCTCAGAAATGCCTCGGACTTTCAGCTTTGGCTGAAGCTGCTACTTTGTTCCGTTTCTTTGAACACACTGATTCCCTTATTCAAATGTCACAATAACGGTTTGTTAAAAAAAACACAAAGTTGTAAAACATTTTTGCTTGAGTAAGACTTGTTTAAAGTCTACAGGCTAGAATCAACAGAGTTTTTGGTCGTGTGTGTGTGTGTGTGTGTGTGTGTGTGTGTGCGTGTGTGAGGCTGCCGTAATGAAGTTGTTAGTTAAAGTGCCCCCCCACTTCCCCACCCCTTGGGACTGACTTAAGCTGTGTGTGATTGCTTAGGGATCGGGCAGATACACACACACTTATCATTATCCACACATACACATACACTCAGAGTCATTACTCCATTACGCACATGGACTATTGATTTCCTGCCATCTTTCCATCAGGTGAGAGCTTGCCAGGGAATATGGGAATGAACGCCCGCCGAGGAAAATCAAACTGTCACTCCTCCTTTCCTCTCTTCCTCCTTTTTCTCCTTCATTATAGACTGATGACAGGTCAAAGCTGCCACTGTTCACTCTGTGTTTTCCTCCACCTGTCATCACTCAATCACCTCCTACTTTTAAATATCTCCATCCAATGGAGCTCCTGATATCGTTGCTGCGTCTCTATCCGCCGTGGCCATCGTTTCATTTGTACGATTTTATTCTTTTCCTCATTTCATCACCTTTTTTTTCCCCTTTGTTGCTTATACTGTACCTCCTTCTTGTACCTTTGCATTCTTTTACTTTCTCCATCTGAGTGATGGATTCGGTCCTCTGCTTTCTTTTCCCCTTCCACCTCTCGTCATCCTTCTTTTCTCAAGGTCTCCAACACTGCACAATTAATCAGCCGGTCCCTCCTCCCCCCACCTCTCCAGTCCTAAATCCCCTCGTCCCATCTGTAGTCCCTGTAACCACAAATCTGTGAGACCTCCTTCTCTCCCAGCTGCTGTCTACCCATCCAAACTTATGTCACAAATCTTACCCTAACATTTTTTTTTACGTGGTTCCCATTGTTTCTAAAAGTGTTCTGTGCACAAATTTGGCCCCAAAAACAATCTAAAATATCAATTACAGGCTTTTATAAGGGGTTGGGCCAACATGGAATACACCAAAAAGAAAGCAAGAAGCTGCATGTGAAGTCTAGCTGTTGGCTTTTTGACAACATGTGTTGTTTTTACAAAGTATTGTATTGTAACGGTAGGCCTACACAAAAAAGGAAAGGAAAAAAGGCAAAACTAACAATATATTAATATTATATTAATATAGTAAAGCTTTTATTCTTCTCAGTAAATTATGTCTTTGTTACAAAACCTTTTCATTACTTTTCTTATTTACTGCCTCAGTGCTGTGATATTCATGCTCAGCAACTGCTTAAAAATCTGTTTTATATGTACATTTATATATATATTTATTTTTTTTTTTTTTTTTTATTTTTATTTTTTTACCGTGTGTAATTTAAAAAAAAATGGCATTGAAAGCATTTAAGGAGAACAACTCATTCAGTTTAAATCTTCCCGTCTTATATACAGGGCAGCAAATTGAAAGGATTTATTTATTCATTAAAATTAATCCAACTAATAGGGAGTCTTTAACTCACATCATATCTTTTCTTTATAAACTCTACATTTCGCTCTAAGCTTCCATGCATCCGCCTTCTCTTCCACTGTCACTCCCAATTTCTTTCCTTTAGTCTTTTCCTCTCTCACTTCATCTTTTTCTACCTTCACCTGCCACGACTCCTCCCTCCTCTTCTCCCAGAGAGAGAATACAGGATCAGAGGATGTAATTCCCTGACAAGGATATCTATATTTATAATTAATGGGTATGTAGGACCTCTCAGTCTCACAACAGGTACGGACACTCTGTATGAAGCTCGGTGCCAAATAAAGAGTGATCAGAGGCAGTGTCAGGTGCTGCGATGTAGCCCCAAGGATAGGCGCCTTGTGGACACACACACACACACACACACACCTTTAGTGTGTAGTGCTCGGAGCTCCAGGATGGATGTGGCATCATTAGGCAGAGGAGTGTGGCCGTTCTCTGCAGAAACGGCCACGCCGGAGGTATACATCAATCTAGAGAAGAGCTCTCCCTCAGATACTGTCTCTTACACACACACACACACACACACACACACACATGCACAAACACAAGGGATGTGAGAGGAAGCAACGGCACAGAGCAGTGAGGGTTTTTGTACAAACACATACATAAACACACCACAGGCCTTGTAATGTATCTGCTGCTGTGTTTCCTGATCCATGGTCCTCTCTTTCCCTTGCTTTTGTTTCTCACACACACACACTCACACACACACACACACACACACACACACACACAGAGAGAGAGTTGAATTTATTTACTGTTGGAAAGTGCTGCCAAGGAGAAAGGGACAGAGAGAGAAGGAAAAATAATGTTCATCCCACTCGTCGTTTGTGCTTTAGTCAGTTTTTTTCTTCTCCTCACTTCCACATACTTTAATCCAACTTTTTTGTTGTGAGTCTGCAGGCGTGTTTACATGCACATCTGATCCCATGATTGCAACATGTAAGTATAGACCTAAGTGAAAATTTGTATTTGTATCTTAAAGTCGTAATATTTCGAGGTTAAACAAATAATATTTTGGGAAAAGAGCTGTAATTTTATGAGAATAAAGCCGTAGCTTAAAAAGATGGTCGTATAGCGCTCAGAATTCCCTGTTGAAGTGAACGCAACTAACACCGATAGCCCTGAAATCAACCACTTCCATCCAGTTTCTCCTCCACAAAAGAGGCTTTTTGCACCAAATCAGTCTTAAAGCTGATATCCAGAGTTTCTGAGAAACGTCTCAATGTCCCGCCCTAAACAGCCTCACTTCCTCACTTTTCTGTAGTCGGCGATCGTTTCCATTTGTCTAGGGTCTATAGGACGAAGAAGGGACTTATATACATTAATGTATATAAATGACCAATGACACTAGATCATAGTAAAAGACTAGTTAGGTATTTTTTTCGCATTTCAAAAGAATCATACATAAACATAGATTTCTCAGAAACTCTGGATATCAGCTTTAACATCTTTAAACTGATAACAGTGAGGTGATGATGGGCCAAAAGGTTCAGTATTTCATCATGTGTGAAACCTAAAGAGAAACATAATCTCACTGAATGCAGACAAGATCCTGTTTATATTTCAATTTTATTCTCATAAAATTATGATTTTATTCTCAAAATATCACAAATGCATTCTCAAACTTTTACGACTTCAATCTCATAGTGCCAGTAATTTTCTATTTTAATGTTTGTTAACTGGTGTGAGCCAGGGATGGGCTCAATTACATTTTTTTTTTAATTCCAATTCCTCCTTCAATTATCCACGTTCAGTTAAAACTCAATTACGTTCACGTTGACCAGCCTTTTTACAAAATACAATTAAAATTGCAAAGATCATTTTTCCCCTGAAAGTCAATCACAATTACATTCTCAGTTACTAAATTTCAATTACAATTAATCACAATTACTGAGCCTTTCATGAATAACCTCATTTAATCTGTCAGTATACCCATTAATCCGGAAGAGAATTGACAGGTAGTGGGAAAACTTGATATGAAATATGAAATCTATTTTAATGATTGTTAACTACGTACTGTATGTGTGTGTAAGACATAGAACTGAAACATGGTTCCCCAGGTTTGCCTTTGATTAAATTGTAATTGACAGTTTTGAAATAATTTTAATCCCAATTACAATTACAAAGTCAATTATCTGAACTAAATTACAATTCCATTATGATTATAACAGTAATTACAATTACAATTATAATTGACCCCAACCCTGGTGTGTTCTGTCAGAGAGAGGACCATTACGGAGTCTGAATGAATGAGAGTTAGGTCAGAGCAGGAGAGGTTATTAGTACGAGTCATGACAAGGATAAAGTTTCTGTACAGTCATTATTTGCCGTATTAACAAAGGATGTGCAATGACAATAAAGTTCAGTGTCCTCACTGCTGCTACGTGGACATCAGAGCCATGCAGCCTCAGCCCTGGGGCTAAAGGTTAACGCAGCAAGGGTAAAGAGCTCCCAAGCTCTGATCAAACCATGCACGGGTTCCCAACCAGAAGGTCGTGGACCAGCAAAGGCCCAATAAACAGCAGTAGCAGATAAGAAAGCAGGACAAAATCACAAACAGAAACAAGGGATGTCATCAAACTCCATCAGGCTGAGACATCTGTTTCCCTGAACTCCAACCTGCAGTACAGGCTTTATTAATAATAATGTTTACTCCACCTACTATCACCATAGTGAAATTAATATGTTCATTAATAAAGTAGTTAGTTCCTGATGTGTACACATGGGTTAGCTGTGTTTGTAGTTCCACCTTAGGTTTAATAAAATATTTAAAAACATATAAGCATGTTTTTTTTAAGGCAGTTTATTATTATTTTCAAAAACAATGCATAGAAAAAGTTTCATAATGGCTGCATTTACAATTGCTGATACTGATACGTGTGTGTGATTGTGTTTCAATAAACAGGCCTGTGTGTGAAATGGTGTTTGCATCCCATGAGTTATAGTGTTACAGTAAATGTGTAGAACAAATACATTTTTCATATTTTAAGGCTGGGCTACTGGACTCAAAACGCCGCTCACTTTGTTGTTCTTCTTGTTCTTCTTGTGTACACTAGTTAAAATCGCTACTCCTCTGTTATTTGTCAACGGATCGGGCTGAAATTTGGTAGGTATAATCTATGGATGTGAGCCCGATTTTCGATTTGGGGCCTCGAGGGGCCCCAATAAAAAAAATGAAAGTCAAATATTACAACGGTTGGTGGTACCAAATCATCGGCACATACCAATATATAAATGAGGCCTATTACTCCGTATATGTCACGGGGTGCCAGGAAGCCCCCGGGGGCCCTATTTTTCAAATGACTACTCCTCCGTTAGTTCTAGTTAGATCGGAATACAGTTTGGTATGAATGAATGTGATGAGACGCTCGGAGCCCATTTCCGGTAATTTCCAAATTTATGGGAACATAGTTGTGTGATATGTCGTTTTAAAGGTAATTAAAGATCACAATGATGCCTCACGCAATTTGATTAGGGGCCCACTCTCCTTTTTTAGGGAATTTCCATTAAAGTCGTTTATTTCACATTTATTAGTGAGTCGAATATTGAGACAGTTAGTGGTAACAAATTATTGACACATACCAATTTATGAATGGGGCCCATTACTCCGTATGTGCCACGGCGGGGGGCCCATTTTTCCAATGGCTACTTCTCCGTTAATGCTCGTTGAATCGGGATGTAATTTGACATTCATGGATATTCTATGAGTGGATGTCAAGAGCCTCTCGAAAACCTTTTTGAAAGGGGGGGGACTGGGCCCACCCCCATTTCCGGTAACTTCAAAATTTATCGAAACATAGTTGTGTGATATATCGTTTCAAAGGCAATTCAAAGTAGATTACGATTTTTAAAGTTTTTTATTTTGAATACACAAGACGAAAAAAAGGTGTTAATGGAAATGAAATAATGCTTCGATAGTTTTTTCACTGGTTATATTTCAGATTCAGGTGACACTGCACTATATTATACCAATATTTTTCTTTTTGTTGTTGAATTTTTTAAAAAGGTTTGTAAAAGAAGAAAAGAAATTTTTTTTACTATGGATAGGATTTCCGTACATTAAAATGCACCATGGAGCATCGCAGTGATCTACATATCAGTGTTTATTCTTTAAGAGCTGTTTCCAGAGTATGTATTACTGTATTAGCAGTGGAAAGCACACACTGGCTGCTTTAATATGATAATCTGTAGAATAAAAGTTACATTTTTATGTTTGCTCTGTGTCCTTCAATGTATTTTTTTTTTGTTGTTGTTTTCCAGCTGCTAATGATCTCTATATCAGAATAACAAGTGTCTATAGCTGATACCATCTGCCTGTGGGCTATAAGCAGTGTGCGTGTGTGTGTGCGTGTGTGTGTGTGTGTGTGCGTGTGTGTGTGTGTGTGTGTGTGTGTGTGTCCGCCCTTGGCTTCCATTGATCAGTGTGGGTATCATACTGTATCCAGAATGCACCTGGACAGGGGCATTATTTACATGAAAGTGGATGTGAGTGCATGTGCGTACACGCAAAAAGTCAATTGTGAGTGTGTGGGTGCATGTGTGCGCGCGCATCTGTGTGTATGTTGAAATAAAACAAGAACGGCTGAAGGATGAGTGCGGTGCAGAGTTTCTCTCCAGTCCTCCAGCCGACAGATGAATAGACGGCCCTATTGGGAATCAATGGTAAAACTCCAGCCATTGAACAACTGTCCGCCTTTTCAATTGTGTCCCGTTTGAGAAACAATTTGACAATAACATCAGCTTGAGAAAAAAGACACACAGTCAATAGAGCTGTGTGAAGGACAATTTGGAGAGCATCATCATATATGCAAGTGTGCGAGTGTTCTTTGTCCTGTCCTGCATGTTTTTTGGACAGTAATGACAACAGAGCATTGTGTACCCTTCACTGATAAACAGCTTCCACAGTCATTAAAACAGATTTTGTGTGCATATACACAAGCTCGTCTACACACAATCAGAGATGGTCCGATGCTGAAAGGTGAAACTATACGGGTCCAAAGACAAATAATTCAGATACAAATTTAATCAGCGACTAATGTACTGCTGAAATGTAATTTTCTCAATCAAATTAAAATTACGTAAAGATTTATTTAGAATGTGATGCAATACAAAGGCCGACTGCAGCCTTTTGTGAGCGTGCGTGCGTGTTCACGTATATATATATACGTGTGTATATATACGTGTATACGTATATATAACGTGTGCTATAACTAACATGTTGAAAGTAACTATAATATATGCTTAATTCAAGAAATATTCAAAATATTATATATATTACTTGCACAGCAATTAAACAGTTTTACTCATATATGAATTCATTTTACATGAATTATGTGACTGCTTAAACATATTTGTTTAGTTTTTTCCTGTAGAAAGAATAATGTCAAATGTTATGTTTTTTCTATTCATGCTGTGTTTGCTAGCATTTTAATTTTATAGACATACACATTTTTCATTTTAATTTGCCTTCAAACATGCAACACGCAGGCTCGGTGAGGCGTAAAACATTTGACTTAACCTCTCCTGTTGTCGCTGCACACAAAGCATAATCACACACTGTACTACACTGTATAAAAATTTGTTAAAACCAGCATTGACACAAAAAAAAATATGTCAAACATAAGTGTCTAAATAGGCTGGGGTTTACTGTTTTCATTGCACGTATTTGTTTTTCTTGTGAGTTGCTTACTTCACAGTCTCTTCACTGTGGAGTGTCCCACTAACATTGTTACCCATTGACTGTTTTTCAAGGTGTGACCAAAAATGTAGTCGGTTCAATCTTTAGGTCCCCCAGGCTTTGTACATGTAGTTATAGGTCCTCACACTGTAACCCAGCCAGACACCGAGCAGACTCGTCTGTCTCATTAGCGGCGAGCGCAGTGGCCGAGAACCCTGGCCTTCGCTGGTTTCTGAGCGTGTCCGTGTGCAGATCAATAACCGTCCTAGAGGTGTGGAGATGAGGGGGAAAGGTGAGGGTCAGAGAGAGCTACCCAGTGTTAGGGACATAAGTGGATGAACAGTGAGGCTGGATGAGATAAATCTATTACAGGAGACATGCGGAGGAGGATTTATTTATCAATTGAAACTTTTTAGATTTTTCTATGTCTGTTCTGATCTATGAACAATTGATAATCTACAGGTTTTTTATTAAATTGTTGACAACCTCTGTTTCATAAATACTAAAACGTTCTTTTTCCTTTTCTTTCCTCATTCTGTTTTATAACGTATTGCACTGTTTTTATTATTCTGTTTTTACTGTAAAGTGCCCTTGGGTGGCCTGAAATGTCCTTTTAAATAAAATGAATGATTATTATTACACGCAATCCCCCCCCACCCCACCCCCACCCCCGACCTAATTTCAGAGATGTACTATCTGTGCAAAATAAGAATACTCATTACATAACAGTCAGTAATGGAAAAAGTGCCAAAGTATTTTTCAGTAGAAAAACTGATACCAATGTCAATCGACTCTAAATTCTTATTTTATTAAGAAATGTGATTTCAATTTACCGATGGTGGTGCATTTGTGTATGAAAAAATATATAAGACATTTTAGACATGTACAAATTTGAAGAGTTACATAATGAAAAAAGGTTAAGATGTGCCATGTGCCCTTGTCTTTATTTTAACCTGTATATATATATATATATATATATATATATATATATATGTATGTGTGTGTGGTGAAAGGGGTTTGAAAGGGGTGGGTGTTTACTATTTTATTTTGTGAGAGCACTTTGAGCTGCACTCATTGTATGAAAAATGCTTTTTTATAAATAAAGATTGATTTGATTAAGAACGAAGGCATCAGTACATTTATCTATACAGTAACTGCACCAATTATTTAACCACTCTGAAACTAAAACAAAGACATGTTTCTATAAATATTTGCTCTTTTCCCACTTCTCTTCTTCGCTAATCTTTACTTTCCAGAATCCAAATGTTTCACATACCACATCCATGTCAAATAAAGCAAACAGTCACACACAGGTTTCTATTGTCATGATAATGGCTTCTCTGTTGTTGGCTTTAGGGTCAGGGGGTCAACATAAGCTTCTTAATGGACTGTGAAATAACCCTAACTGCATTAACCTCCCAGATCTCTAAACTAATACACACCCGCACACTCATGCACATGCATCCATTCTCATACATATAAGTGAATACATGCAGACACACCTACCCACACTGCTCCCCCACACACACACATACGCACAGAAGCGATTGGATTGGTCTTTAATTGGCAGGGCGATCGCACCTTGAAGATGGAGAGAAGATCCTTCAATCAGATGAAGTGATGAAGCGAGGCATGGACAGGAGGGAGGAAGGGAGTAATGGATGGATGGAAAGCAAATGAGTGAGCCTGAATGGAGCACGTTGGTGTGTGACACGGGGCAACGAGCCCGTGGTGTGCCTGGCCTGTGGACAACTCTCACATACACACTTATTGTTGGGCCTGCATTAAGGTAATGTGCTGTGCAAATTCTGCTCAACCTTTTAGAGTGTATTAGAAGGTGGCGGATATTCAAGAGCAAGCTCTGTTGATACAAAAGGAGCAATTGAGGGGCTGCCGCCAGCAAGGTTTGACCTCAGCCTGGTGTCGTTCTCTGTCCGTTTGCCCTGTTTGTCCCATGCGATTGTTCTTTCTATCTATCTATCTATCTATCTATCTATCTATCTATCTATCTATATATCTATCTATCGAGCAGAATAGACCTTTTCCTGTTTTTACCCCAACTTAAACTTCATTTGAAGAAGTACTTAAATCAAAATGGAAATAACAGATGTTGTCACATCCATTTTAAAGTTTTGAAGCTCGTCTCCCCACACTCTTCTGCTTTCTATGTTCTGCTCGTCCTGTGCCAAATGGGTGTCTCCCTTCCTTGGGATCACTAAGGATTTTGGAGGGATTTTAGCTCTGTGTCTTAAATCAGTCTTAATTTTTGCTCTGTGCTATTAAAGATCTGCCATTAAGCTCTTCTCGCCTCATTTCCCTCTTCCTCTTGTTTCACTTTTTCAATTTGTGTGAGAGGGGGAGTTCACTCCTCATAAAATTTCACTTTGGCCAGCCTATCATTTGCATCTGAGCCAATAAATAGCAATTAGCATTAACAATTAAACCAGCCAGTGGAACTGCGGGCAGCTCCCTGAGATGGTCTGATGGATGGGAAGGTGGATAGGGAGGAATCGCCTGAATGTGGAAAGGTTTAGTGGGTTATTGTGTGTCCATGACTCTCCGTAGTGTGTGTTTGGGGTAAGGGGTAGTGGGCATGTGGGTAACATCTTACAATATGAATTCTCATAGGGCAATGCAGTATATTTTCACCTTTCATTTTTTTCCAAAAGTCAATTTATCTACTGCTACTGCAGGCTGATAGTTACATGCTGTTATGGGAAGAAATGCCAAGCTGGCACAACATTTGGTCCATTGTTGCAAAGAATATTTTTGGGTAATTACAGTCATTAAATAATACTTGTTTTGGTTGTTTCATCATTGCTTGTGTTCCTAATTTTCCAGAAAAAAACTAACTTGTGATTAATTATAATCAAATCTAAATTAAAGTTATTCCCTATGGCCTGATAATTCTGAACTGGTATAGTTTGTTGTAAATTTTCTAGATTCTTACTAATCCCCCATCATAGGATTGATTATCCCAAATGAACTTCACTACGCAAAAACTGTATAGGTCAGATCCTCTAAAGGATTGCGCTGATTGTGTAATCCACAGAACATACGCAAACCGTGATATGGACGCAAACTGTGCCGCCACCACTAGTAGTGATTTTAATGTGTGTAATTGAGAAAATACTCATAACTCCTGTGCAAATTTGCCTCTCTCGTATGGAAATAGGCCTCAAGGCAAATAGCACCTCATCCACAAACACCAGCGTATACTGCCGTGAGACCAGTGTATTATTATCGGCGCAATTTCACCTTCACCCTCTCTCACTCACAGAAATACAGTGCTTTCAGTGAGCCGGTATGCATACCTGGAGTTATTTCCAGCATATGCTGCATACCGGGACTTTTTCTGGCCCATCTTCCTCAAACTTCCCAAAATTCCTCATTATTTAGGGCCTCAGTTGGGTACACTCTGGGGCAGATTCACTAAAGGTTTAGGGGTAATGAAACGTGTGCAAACGTCACTCCACGCGCTAATAAGGGGTACAAACCCCAGGGAATCAGGAATGCGTGTCTTCAGCGCGTCACAATGTGCCCACAATCCATTTAAGCGAGTTTCCCTCTGATAAATATGTAAAGTAGGCGGATCTCATAAGGGGCACAAAAAAATGGGAGGAGGAAATGCAAATAAATCAATGCAGTGGGCACAATGCAATTCATAGAATCTGGAACTGTTTGAAGTGATTGTTTTAGCACAGGAAAATAGTACGACTGAAATGAGCTGCAGTAAATGTTGACACAAGAAACAGCTGAGATGGAAAAACAGACTCCAGTTAACCTTTCTAGTATAAGACAATAATTTAAATAAAACAATAGTCAATATTAACAGCCACTGAATAAGAAAATACAGAGTAAAGTGTGTGTGAGAGAGAGAGAGAAAAAGCTGGACGTGCACCCATGGCGGCGCGTGTGGAGGACGCTGTGTGCGGAGATCTATGGATGTCGCTAAGGATGCACAGCTCCAATGAGCTCCTGTGTCTTTCTCTCCATGTTTTGACCGTAAAACTCTCGTATCGTGTTGATTGCAGGAGCGTCAGGCCAGAATCATCTGAGCAGCATGCGTAACTAACGCAGCGATGGCACAATATTCACAAATGAGTGTGTGCGTCACTACTCGGGAGCTCAGACCTGCTGGATGATGCTCAGTAGATCATCTTCAAATGGTGCTGACTGATTGACAGACTCTGTGGTTCTCTCAGATGGCAAACTTTGTGGGTGTATGATTTGAGCAAATTCTTCTGAGGATAGGGTGCCAGTGCAGAAGCTGCACAAATCATGGCCGGATTAGTGTTTCTGCTCCATTCTTTGTGGCTCTGGCCTTATCTTTGAAAGAAAGCTGTGGTGGTCTAGTGGTTAAGGTATGGGCTGGTAATCAGAGGGTCACTGGTACCAATCTCACCTGGGCCATCACAGTGAGATGTTGAGCAAGTCCCTTAACCCAACAGCTCCCCGGGCGCCTCCAATAAGCCTTTTCACACTCTCGGAAATCTCGCTCTCGTTCAGTTCTCGCACATGTGGTCAAAGGTCCGGGCTTTTCAACAGTGACCAATCAGCTTAACAGAGCTGTTTCACTTATTAACCTGTCCATCTTGTGCACTTCCTTCAAATTTGTAAATTGAATTAAAATAATAGCTTAATAAAAATAATCATAGGCCTGGTTAGTGAATGGTGTACCTCATGAATTTACCTTTTCAAAGTGAGAACTCATACTGTCCTTTTCACACTCGATTGTCCCACCAATAATAATAATACATTTTATTTATAAGCACTTTTCAAAAACTCAGACACTTTACAGTTGTTAAAACATCTACAAATGTCAAAATAAAAACAAAAACTACCAACAATAAAGGTAAATACAGAAAATACAGGAGTAGGAAGCAGAGGAGGTCTGTCGCTTTAATACTGCTTCTCTCATCGGTTTTACAAAAGTGCTTGGATACGTGTATCATTCCAGGGTTAGGGTTAGGGTTAGGGTTATTCCTGGGAGTCCGAATTCTGCCCGCTGGAGACCCAGGTACTGTAGTCAGTGTTTTTGTGCACCAGGTGTGTAGAAGCGAGAGGACTGCCCTTGCACACTGCTGCTGAGCTGCTCCCATTGGTTTTTAAAAGTGCTCGGATTGGCCAAAAGTGGCATCAGCGGAAAACCATGGTCACCTCCTCGAGTCCAAATACGTGTAATTTTAATAACAAACACTATTAAAACACTAAACATCACTGGAATGAAATTACAAAAGCTGTAAGGTTGGAAATATCAACAGAGTGAACAAGCTTGTTGACGTTTTTATCCCTCTTGACCTATGACCCCCCCCCCCCCAGGTGGCGCATGCGTAGTTCCAGAGTGCGAAAAGGCTTATTGGCAGCCCACTGCTACCCCTTTGGGAAAATGCAGAGAAAGAATTTCACTAGGTGATTAAGAAAGGATACATTATTATTATTATTATTATTATTATTATTATTATTATTATTATTATTATGTTTTTCACTCCATCAGACACACATGGCTATCTGGTATGCCAATGCGTATAATAGATAGACATCTGCTTGATGGCTATCTAGCACTTGTTTGGGTTTGGATTTGGTTCTCTTCGGGCGGTTGTGGTCTAAAGGTTAGAGAAGTTGAATTGTAACTGGAGGATTCCCAAATTGAATCCTACGACTGACGGGAGAACTTGGTAGAAGAATACATGGATGACACCAACTGCTCCAAGTACCATTGTTGGTTCCTCAACAACACTAAATGCTCCCATTCTGGTCGTCCACTCATCCTAAGCAATTTGTTTCATGTTTACAGTAAATGAATATGGAAAATATGTACGTGGCTGAATATGGGCTTTAGACTATCAGCAAATCTTACTCAGACGATTTACATTTTTAAAACACAAACAGCTCATTCTGTACTGAAGACTGTTATGATGAATGACAAACCTTTAAAAATACATGCTAATATCCTTTAAGTGTTTTACACTTTTTCTCAGTCGGTTTGCTGCATGTCTTGAATCATCCTCACCATTTGCGTAACAATAAGTGCATTTTTTAGAACAATTTGTAAAAATAGCCAAACACCATGAAGGATCACCTGCAAAAGCAAGTCTCTTGCCCAAAATCCTTTGTTCATCTTTAAAAAGTAATTATCTGTCAATGAACAACAGTCCCATCAGAATGATAAGTCCTTGTATCATTGTGTACAGATAAGACAGTCAAAATGCTTAGTCATGTTGTCAATATAACAGTGTACTTTGTAAGAGACATTCTGATGTAAACTACGAATAAAATTTGAATTTAAATTGCAAGCTACAGGTTAGTGCATGTGGAATATTGATTGTAAGAGACTGGACAATATTCACATTTACTCTTTTACTGTTTGTGCTGTAATCTGTTGATGGACCAGGTCATTGTGATACAGAAAGGGAAAGATGGCACTGCATAGCACAAAGGAAAAAACTTTAAATAGAAATGTGAACATAAGGACATTCTCCCTAAGGAAAATATACATACAGGGCTCTAGTTTGCAGTTGATGATTGAGGACAAAGTTGTTCTCCCAACATTCGGTTGCGCCCTTCGATGACCAGCCTCTACCATAGTAAGCCCATGATTGAGAACTTGCTCTAGCTGTGCGGCTCTTATCTCATTAGGAACATCCATATGTACCCGACCTGTTCTGTCTCCCAAAGTCCTTCACCATGCAACCTCACTCCTCTTCCTCTACTTCTCTCTAGCTAATAACTCGGCCATTTCCTTGTTCTTACATTGTCAGACATTGAGACATTGGAACATTGTGTTGAGCTCCGACCATATACACATACTCTCTTGCTGCTGTATTTAGGCTTTCATACACAGTTTGTACAAAGTTCCCTAATGTTATCACGATTTAGAGCAATTGACATCCTCTGTGTCCCCTACTACCCGTATGTACCTTTACCTTAGGGTGCCAGTGGTGAGAATATTGTTGGTGGATGGTGACGATCAGTACATCTCCATACATTAATCACCACCAATAGAAAGCCCTGACACAGCAGCTACAGCAGTGCCACTGCCCTGCCTAACAAAGCATAGAGCAAGGACACACAGCGCCAACAGCTAAAAATTAGAAAAGAGAAAGAGTGCGAAATTGTGTGTGTGCATGAGGTCGATCCAGGAAAAAGAAAAGGGAGAGAGAAAGAGAGCGTAAGCAGATGGGAAAATATGGAAATGTAGAAAGAAAACAATTACACTTTATGTTTCCTTCTCTGCTCTAACCTCTGTCTTTTTACCTCTTAGGTTCTCCGTTTTCATTTTTTTCTTGTTCTCTGGGTTTTTATTGTTATTACCACAGCAGCGCCATTAGAGAGCTCTACGTTCTTCTCCAGTGGAGCAATAAATGAAGAGGGCCTCACTCCTTTTCCTCCTCATCCTCTCCTTTTTCATCCCTTTTTTCCCCTCACTTGCTTTACTCATCTTTTTATCTGTAGTCCTCTTTTCATCCGTTCTACTTCCTTTCCACTTTAGGAACTGTGTCCTATCATTTAACCAACTTTTTGATACATCGTGCTCCATCCATAGCTTGAAACCCTACTTTCTAAATGACAAGCACCAAACGGATGTAGCGCACAGAAATTCTTGTACAGGACAGATGTTACAGTCATGACAAATGACTCTCTGTGATTAAATGGTGGTTTACCATCAGTGCAATGGAAACGTGTTGGCCCATTAATTAGAGGTCCGAAAACAGCAACTGAGGACTCATCACATTACGCCTCTTCAAGTCATCACTGTACGATGCTATCCATAATAGAGGAAGCTCTTTCAGGAAATTACCATGCAGAAGGTTCAACCTGCAGTTAATATTTTACAATCACACATATTAAGGGTATTTTTTTAAAAATGCAATTGAATATATAACCTGTAAGTTACACTCTTGAAGTGCTAAATGAAGGTCAAATTGAATGGATAAAAAAACAAAAAAAAAAAATGGTTTGTAATATAGTAAAATGGGAAATAACTGTTTTAAAAGTTTTGATTCTTACCCAGAAACTGGTGTATAGTGGCGTCAGAAGGTTACTTACAGAGGAGGATTACATATAGTGGGAATAAACTTTCAAGACATGCCCTCAAAACACAAAGTACTCACCATGCAGTTTCCAGCCAAGAAGCATACCACATGCTTTGAGAAGTGTGGAGTGCGCTGCCCTATCAAATACACCTCCTGGTAAGAGACGAGACACAGACGCAGCACGTCAATGGAGAATAACAAAAAAATAAGGACAGGGATGTAAGCGGAGGACTAGGATATGTAATGGGACTCTAATAAGTAGGATGACGTGGGAAGACATGTGGAAAGTAGCATGGGGAGCTGATGCGAGCACTGTATGACAGGAAGTGTCAAACAAGAAGGGAGCGAAGGTGGAGGTAGCAGTGGGTGGCTGTGAGGAGAGGTGAGTGAAAGGAGACAATAGAAAGTGTGTCATGAAGTGGAAGCAAACAGCATTGTATCTGTGAGAAGGGTTAAGGCTGTGGTTCTCCACACTGAATATGACCTGTATGAAAGTTTTACCCATTGTAGAATATTGTTAATTTGTGTCAATGTTCAAAGGAATTTTAATAGTATTGGCCTCCACAAGTTACATCCCATTTGCAAAGTTATGAGATCGGGCCTTTTGTGTGCTTTCCAAAGGTATCTTATAGGCCAGTGTTGTTACCGTTTTTGTTGACTATAATATTTTAGTTGACAATAATTAGACTATGACTTATTTAAAAAGACACATGTGAGCAAAAACTAAATTGAAATATATTGATATTCCTCTCGACTAATAAAAACTAAACTATGAATGAGTCACAAGTGATGAAATCCAAGTAAAACTCTTGTGACCATGCGGTCTTATGTATTGATCACATCAAATCTGTCTGTTTATTTACAAATGCTAATACCATCCCATATCAGTTTGGTAAATGGTAATTGAATCTTTAAAAAATTGCATAAAATCTTGTGCTTTATATTTTAGTTTACTACATCTGTAACAGATCTAGCATTTCAGTCGAAAGACTGTCGAAAGCCCTATTTGCACGAGATTAGTTTTACCTAGGCAGCACATGTGATTAGTAATAATTGTGGAGGATGTCTGTGACGTTAATCTCGTGCAAATCAGCCATGTCAGTAATTTGTAAAGTAAAAACTTCCCCGCAAATTACCTACTATATTTTGCCGAACTCCGAGGTCCTGTGATAATACTAATCCAATGCTAATAGGCATCTCTGTGATTTGGACAGAAATGGGCGGGATCTGATGCATAATTACGCATTGTTTTGTTTCCGGTGCCCATGTTTATTCACTTTTGGTGAAGAATGGAGGCTGCATTGGAGTGTTTAAAAAACCTTTTGGGTCCCGGGCCAGCAAAACCTTATCGGCCCGTAACGTACGTCAACAAAAAGAGAAGGCAGAAGAGAAGGAGCAATATCAGAAGCAAATGGTGGATCATGTCGTGCTTTGCACTGTGCGGTAAGAATCTTCTTTTTTTTTTTTTTTTCTGTTTGTAGCCTTCTTTTTAAAACAGCTAGCTAGAGCTAGCAGTAACACAGCACCTGGCTGTGGTCAAAAGCCTGCAAAGTTGTTTTAACATCATCTCACACACTGTTTCACGTTTTCAGATGTCCGTAAATTTCAGCAAAATCCCAGGCTTCGGTTATCTCGTGCGAATGCGCCATATAAAAAGCGGGTCATTTATTTATTACATGTGGACCCTAGGTAAAACCCATGCGAATAGGGCTTTTAACTACATCAAAATTTGTTGTCAAAATGAACACTGACATAGGCAAAGGGTACATTAAGGCAAGCAAAAAACTCCTATAATACAGTTTTGACTTTAAACCAACATTTTTTGGAGCGATATTGGAAATGTTTTAAGAGACTCCTCCCCTTTTAAACAATAATTAGTTGTGTACCATGAATCCTTATGCTTAAAATGTTTGTGCTTAAAACTTTAGTAGCTAGCAAAACTTAAATTGGTTTAAAGCGACATAATTGCAATCAATTGATATGCAAATAGACACAATCAGAAAAGAATCACTTTAAAAAGAGGAACATTTATGTGGAGCTTGGCGAACCTTGACATCATGAGGTTAATTTTCACTAAATTGACCAAATCTGATGAATTTCCAGAATGTCTTCTAATGCTTTGGTTTTGACCTCTACAGTGCCAAAATACAAAGCAGATGATGTATAATGTGTTTGAACAGCTCAAAGTTAGTTGTGTTTAAATCTGAGAGACCTTGAAGGGAATTGAAGTGGAGGTGATGGCAGACTGGAGAGGTGAGAAAGAATAATATCAGGGAAATATTGGAGAGACCCCGTTAAAGACAATGTTTTAAAAGTCCCTCCAGTAAAAGTGACAGTTACAAAAGAATGGTGAGGAATGTGATGTACGTGTTGGCAACTGCTTTGTGAAAACGCATTAGCCTTCAAGACAAAATCTAAATAGCAGATATCAGATGGAGGCAGAATTAACAAGTCTATACCTGCTATGGAAAACAACGACAATGCGCTAACAATAATTTCACTGACACATCAGGCAGACAGATGAAACTAATGAGAAAACCATGCAGGGTCAAGGTCAAAGAAAATTGGAAAAAAAAGGTCGTAAAAACCCATGAAAGCCTAATATACATTAGCTGTCCTACACATCAGGCAATGAAACAATGCACACATATACCCTCTACGGTACACTGTATTGCTAACTCTCCATCTGTCTGTTTCCTCTTCCAAGTCTTCGACTACTCAGTTATTTTGGGTTGTCTATAGGAAGTGCTGCTTCTCACCTGACATCGACGAGACATGGATATATTACTGAGACTGACGCCACCAGGAGACTCCATGTGTACATCTCATATAACTAATCTCAGGTCAAACAGTATATTCTTTGTCTTTGACAGGTTCAGACAACAGGGTGAGACTGTAATAAAAAACTAGCTTAAAACTTCCCACAGGACCACAATAAATTCATGTATATAAGGCACTTCCAAACATTCAATGAAAACTTTCACTATCATTCATTGTTTGTCTACTCATCACCACTTTTGCTGCATTGAGGTCACTTGGTAACAGCTAATGGTATTGATTTTTTTTAGCTATGATTTAAAAGGATTACCAATATTCACAATCATATGGCAAAGGGGGTGAAATTCATGAAAGAACTGCTAGTAGGGATGTAACGATTAATCGTAAGGCAGTTAAAAATCAATTCATAGGTATCACGGTTCATATCGATATTGTGAAAATTGAATCGCAGTACTTTTTTTTTAACAGCGGGACGAATCTCTTACTACTCTCTTTCTAGCCGCCTTCTACTCTTAAACATGTTCATAAATGATTATGAATGATTTTAGCACCAAAAGAATATCTGTAATATTACGTGAATATCTGTAAAAGTCACATTTTTCTATTAGCTCTGTCTGCTAGCGCATAGCATCTCTTCTTCATTGCAAGAATATCTGCATGCTAACCGACCACTGGGTTACCAGCGCCCTCTGATGGTCCAAACAAATATCTGATGTAAATACAGTGCAATGACTGTTTTTTTTTTGTTAAGGCACAAATAACATTTTCAGTTGCACTTTGTATAATTCCTTTATTTAATTCATTCAAGATATTAAAGTAAAATTGCATTTTTTTGAATAGTTTATCAAGGGATTCTTTTGACAATGAAAAATAAAAGGAAAATAGTGCAATATTTTTTAGTTTTTCCCAAAAAAAATAAAGAACAGTCCCATTTTTTAAAATAAATCGTGAGAGAATCATATCGTGAACCCAGTATTGTGAACTGAATCGTATCGGGAGTTGAGTGAATTGTGCCCGAAATCACCATTCTTCCCTCCTCTTGAATGTTGACTTCCATCATCTTGCTGTGTTTTGCAAAATGTGGACCCAATACCAAAGAAACATTTGTACATCTAAACTATGAAGTCCGTTTATTAAAAATTGAGCCGACAGTGCATCAAAATGTTTGCAAATGGTACTATAAACATACAGTATACTTGTAAATTCTTGCTAAATCCATTTTCAATGTATTGCAACATAATTGATTACAAAAAATAACACATTTTTAAGTTATTGTACATGATGTTTGGAAAGTATCGTAATTTTACTATAAAAAAAAGTTTTTGTTTTTTTTTCCGCTCTCAAGCTAACAACTGAAGTCAATAAAAAAAAATGACTTTTTCTAAATCATTGTCAAAAACCAATTACCAACATCTTCATGCCATCTAAATGCAATTTTTGGAACTTTATCCTAATAACTGAATTTTAGACAGCTGTTTGAAATCACACCCCAAAAATTGCCTTACTGTGCATTTACACTCTACATTTATACATTACAGTCTTTCTAACATAACGTACAAGATGTTACATAAGGCAGCTGCTTGGCTAACGCTTATCTGATGTGATGAAAGTAAGCAACACTTCATTCTGTGTTGCTCGTGTGGGCCAAGCTTAAAATGTTGTTATCAGTGTATTTTTCCTCTCTATAACCTTTGTGCCTTTTCCCTCCTAATCCTTTTTATCTAACCTTTGTATCTCTCTTCCAGCTCCCCACTCTGTCTCCATCTCCTCTCATTCTCAGTCTCCAACGTCTCCCTCAGTGCCCCCAGTGTGAGCAGCTAAAATTAAGTGGTGCCACTTCTCAATGACACTTTAATGATAGCACCGCTGTTCTGCACACAGAGAGATGGGAGAGGTATGAGCATCTGCTAAACATAGGCCCCTCAGACACAAACACACAACACACACACACATGGACATGCATACACAAGTGCACACACACACACAGGAACACTCACATGTCCAAACGAGTAAAGCTCCCTTTGTCTTCTCTGCCACAGGGAACGCTGGGGACGGATGGAGTCTAATTAAGAGAGCCTGTAGGGATGTGTTTGAGTACGTTAGTGTATGTGTGAGTGTGTGTGTGTCATTCTAGCTTGGGATCACCGTCACCTGCCTGGCACTGCCACTACTGTTGGCATTTCAGGAAGACCGAAGGACAGCAGAATGGGACCAGTTGGGTTTGAATGTATTATTATATTAATTAGATTGTATATTTTAATGAGCCTTATTTGATGATCCCAAACAGGCAGTGCATGCAGATTTTTTTTAAACTTTATCAGGAAAGTGGAGCAAAAACTCCCAAAAAGTATTTTGGGAAATCATGTGAACTACACAGTATCAGTCCTCACCCCAAACCACAACTTCTGTTGACAACATCTGACACGTTCAGATTTAGAATTCCCATTCCAGTTGTGTTAATGTTCCAACTCAGAATGTGCTAATGCAGTGGTTCTCAAACCAAGTACCCCCTTGCTCTTATTTCTGAATCCAAAAACCCCCTTTGTCCAACGACAACATTTTGCTCAGAATTCTATGAAAAAACACATAATGATGGAATGAATGAGTGATAACACAAGTTTGAAAGAATCACATTGTAAGTAAATAGAACAAAACAGTATTTAGTGCCTCCTGAATGAATTTATTTCTATAGTTTTCATCATTTCTGCTCATTTCCCGCCTGGTGTAAGACTAACCCTTGTGTACCCTCATTTGAGGAACTCTGTGCTAATGTATTATAGTTGTTTGATACAATATTAAATCCCCTGTCAATAATGTCAATTTTTAACACTTTTCTGTTGAAATTTACATTTTTAATCCGTTGCATTTAGTGAACATCTGAATACAGATAAATGTACTTATCAAAATGTAGAAACCATAAAAGGTTGTGAGTGAAGGTGATCCAATACAAAGGCCCACTGCAGCCTTTTGTGTATGTGTGTCATGGGTGGTTTCCTCATAAGGGCGATGCCCTACCAAAGAAGAAAAAGAAGTAATTTTTTTTTCTATTATATTCTTATATTCTTCCACAGACATTTTGAGCTGCTCTCTATGTCGTTGTCCAATCAGCACAGGGCTGTACTCCATTAAGTAACACCCATTTTTTGGCGATTTCAGTCAAATTGAAAAGAAAATGTCTATTCGTAAGGTTGTCGTACGAGCAACCGCCGGTGCTATTGGTACGTTTACCAAAGTACACGTACGTAGCGTCATAGGGTTAGGGTTAGTTATAGGCAAGGCAAGGCAAGGCAAGGCAAATTTATTTATATAGCGCATTTCATACTCAAGGCAACTCAATGTGCTTTACATGATAAAACATTCAATTGTTTAAAATCAATAAGAACATTTAAAATCATCAGTAAAATCAATTAAAATCATCAGTAAAATCATCATTACATCAACAACATGACAAAAAATCTCTCTCTCAATCATATGCAGTAGAGAAAAAAAGTGCCTTTAACTTTGATTTAAAAATGTTGACAGCTCCGCTGGCAGTTTGTTCCACTTCTTTGCAGCATAACAACTAAAAGCAGCATCACCATGTTTACTGTGAACTCTGGGCTCCACTATCTGATCTGTGTCCATAGATCTGAGAGACCTGCTGGGTTCATACCTGACTAACATGTCACTGATGTATTCTGGACCAAACCCATTCACAGATTTATACACCAGCAGCAGAACTTTAAAGTCTATTCTGAGGCTGACTGGGAGCCAGTGTAAAGACTTTAAAACTGGAGTAATGTGCTCTGACCTCTTTGTTCTGGTTAAGACCCGAGCTGCAGCGTTCTGAACCAGCTGTAGCTGTTTGATGCTCTTTTGGGGGATTCCTGTCAGAAGACCATTACAATAGTCCAGTCTGCTGGAGATAAAAGCATGGACCAGTTTCTCCTGATCTTTCTGAGCCATTAAACCTCTCACTCTGGAGATGTTCTTTAGGTGGTAGAAGGCTGTTTTTGTGATAGATTTGATCTGACTGCTGAATGTAAGATCTGAGTCAATCAGAACACCAAGGTTTTTGACTTGTTCTTTAGCTTTTAAAGATCGAGACTCAAGATAATTGCTGACAGCTGTCCTCTTTTCCTTGTTACCAAAGACAATCACCTCCATCTTGTCATGGTTTAGTTGAAGGAAGTTTTCACTCATCCAGCAGTTTACTTTTTCTAAACAGTCACACAACACCTCAATGGGACCATGGTCATCTGGGTTCAGTGATAGATATAGTTGTGTGTCATCTGCGTAGCTCTGATAATCAACCTTACAGTTCTGTAAAATTTGTCCTAAAGGAAGCATGTAAAGGTTAAACAGAAGGGGTCCAAGAACAGATCCCTGAGGAACCCCACAGGACATTGGTAATCTGTCAGATTCAAAGTTTCCAATGCTTACAAAATATCTTCGCTCCTCCAAGTATGACTTAAACCATTGCATTACTTTTCCATTTAGTCCAACCCATGTTTGCAATCTGTGCAACAAAATTGCATGATCTACAGTGTCAAATGCAGCACTTAGATCCAACAGAATGAGAACAGATACTTTTCCTGAATCAGTGTTCAACCTTATGTCATTGATCACTTTGATAAGAGCAGTTTCAGTGCTGTGATGAGAACGAAAACCTGACTGAAATTTATCAAATATTTTGTTGAATGTTAAGAATTGACTCAGTTGGTTGAAGACCACCTTCTCAATGATCTTGGCCATGAATGGAAGGTTGCTGATTGGTCTATAGTTAGCCAGTATAGAGGCATCCAGTGTTCTCTTTTTTTAACAGCGGTTTCACAGCAGCTACTTTCAGGGATTTTGGTACGGTGCCTGATTGGAATGAGCAGTTAATTATCTGACACAAATCAGTGACAATTGACTTTACAACAGTTTTAAAGAAGTTTGAGGGTATTGTGTCAAGGCAACACGTTGATGGATTCAGCTGCTGAACAGTCTCCTCTATTGTTTTTGGGTTCACTGTAATAAACTCTAACATTGTAGTTGACTCATCCCTCAGTGGTTGAAGCTGTTCAAGCTTTTTGTGATTTTGCTGGTTTGTTCTGATGTTTGACCTTATTGATTGTATTTTTTCATTGAAATATACAGCAAATTCATTGCATTTTCCAGCTGACAGTAATTCAGGGGCTATCTGATCTGGGGGGGTTGTGAGCTTTTCAATTACAGAAAACAACGTGCGAGAGTTGTTGACATTTTTGGCAATAATTTCAGAAAAGTATTGCTGCCTTGCTTTGAACAAGCCATCATTGAATTTTCGCAGACTTATTTTGTACAGTTCTAGATGAATTTGGAGTTTTGTTGATCTCCATTTACGCTCAGCTCTTCTACAGTCAGATTTCAAATTCTGCATTATCTCAGTCCTCCTCCAAGGTGTTTTCTGTGTGTTTGGTTTTCTCTTAGTTTTGATTGGAGCCACCACATCTATGACATTACAGACGTTTCTATTATACTCATCCAGAAGATCATCAACTGTCTCAGCACTCAATGTTGGTGTCATTGCTATGGCTTCCATAAACTGTGCACTTGTGTTCTCATTTATGTACCTTTTCTTTAAACACACAGAAGTAGGGGGAACAGATGTTAGAGTCTCTAGGTCAAAAAAGACACAGAAATGATCAGATAGAGCTAAGTCTCTTACATCAACAGCAGAGATATCAACACCTTTAGAGATAACCAGATCCAAAGTGTGACCTTGAGTGTGTGTCGGACCAGTCACATGTTGTGTAAGACCAAAAGTATCCATTAAAGCATACAGTTCTTTGGCAGTATTGTCCATGTTATTGTCTACATGAATATTTAAGTCACCTGTTATTATTAAAAAGTTGTATTCAGTGCATACAACTGACAGCAGTTCAGCAAACTCATCCATGAATTCTCCAGAATATTTTGGGGGTCTATAAACGACTAAAAACAGAACTCTTGAATCACCCTTCAGTAAGAATGACATATATTCAAAGGAGATAAAATCACCAAATGTTATTTCTTTGCACTGAAATATTGATTTAAAAATGGCAGCAACTCCACCACCTTTCCTGCAAGTACGACACTTATTTAAATAAATAAAGTCTTGTGGTGAACTTTCATTGAGAACAGTATTACTGATACCATCATTCAACCATGTTTCATTAAGAAATAAAAAGTCCAAGTGATGTGTCAAAATAAAATCATTAATTATTAGTGACTTGTTAACAAGAGATCTAACATTAAGAAGAGCTAATTTTAAAGACTTTACTGGAGACACTGGTGGACTTTTTGGATGACATGTTATAGGAGTCAAATTTTTATCTCTATAAAGCTTTTTGCTTTTCTTTAATTTCACAATTTTACCTGTGTTACCTGTCACCACAGGAATTAAAGAAGCTGCATTAACTCCATAGGGCCCTGACTTTTTCTGGTTGTTGTTATAGGGTTAGGGTTAGTGTTAGGTTATAACCCTATATTGCAACAACTTTTAGGGTTACGATTAGGTTTTTGGTTCGGGTTAGGTTAACAGTTAGGTTTAGTCTTCATCACGTGACCTAAACTGGCCAATGACTGACCTATCACATGACCTAAACTGGCCGATGAGGGGTGCTGCGTACGGATAGAATGTTGGTATATTGATACGGCAACCGTACGGATAGCCACTGCCAATCGAAAATCTTTTTAACTCTCATGTAAAATCAGTTTTTTTCTAATTTCAGTCATTACAATGCATGTCTTATGGGTTCCGGGAGGGCTCACACCAACGTGCTTTTGTCATACCTAAAGTGAGCACAGCCAGCAACAGATATGATAATTTACTGTAGCGTGTGAATTCCTGATGAGGAAGATGAGTGACATCCCACCTCCCCACAAAGATGACAAATGGACAATCGCCAATGTCCTCAGCACATTTAACAGTGCACTTCAGGCAATGCCGACGGTTTTAACAACCTACTGCCTTCCTTTAACCTTTGAAGCATCGACAGTCACCTGTGAAAACTTCTTTTCAACATTTAAAAACAGAGAAACGCCATCTCCCGCTTTAAAAAAAACTGTAGAGACGACGCAGCAGCAGCCTCTACCCAAAGTAAGTGTGTGTGAGTGTGTGTGTGCATATTTGTTGAATGCCTCCTGAGGAGAAGGTTCCATCATGTTCTTAAGCATGTCAGCACTAAGCAAGTGGTTAATCAATCAGACTACTACTACCCTTACAACATCAATAACTTTCCTTTAAAACCTTCGTCAATAGTGTAACATTAACTGCCCTGACAAAAGGTAATTATGTAAGTCTCAGTCCTTTCAACACTGGCTTTGCAAATTATTGTAAGATTAATCTTTCATAAATATTTTATTCTGTATGTATGCTGATTCACGCTGGTTCATTCACTACAATCCATGAAAAGCATCACTCAAATGTGTTTTGCTTTCCTTTCTTTTACAATGATTTATTTCTAAAAGTCTCTTATTGTAAATGTACTGAGGTAAGACAACTTTATGTTAACTTAGGGTATTATTTATGCATCTCCATATCTCACTAGTTGTCTGTTTTCAAAATCAATATATGGACAATATATTGCCAATAGTATTTGAAAGGAATGTTTAAAGTTAAAGTTAAAGTTCGTGGTTTAAGTCCTGAGGTGTACATGTAGGTTCCAAATAGGAACCAGTTCCTAACATCCGGTTCCAGAATCGTTACCAAGATGTTTGAATTTCGATTCTTTTTGTCAGTTCCTAAATGCTCGCACTAGTTTGTTTCCACGGCTTGCTCTGTCTGTTTACACGGGATTTGTATAAGGTGCGTTCAGAACGCGACTGTAGTAACTGCAGTCTGTGTGTGTGTGGGGGTGTGTGTGTGTGTGTGTGTGTGTGTGTGTGTGTGTGTGTGTGTGGGGGGTAGATCGCTTCTAAATTCATGCGCACCAGTCTATCAAACGCGTACCCTGCGCTTGCACGTCTAATTTACATTTCCCATAGAATTAGAATGGGTACACGGGCACAATGCGCAAGTCACGTCCGCATGTGTGCTTGCAGACGCTTTAATGTGCATACACAATAAAGCGTATGCACACCTATGCCACACCTGGATGTGCACCTAACAAACATAAATATATCAGTCACACGTAGACGCAGGTGTGGCGTGAGTGAAGCTATAGCGATCAGGCGCGCTTCACTATGTAGCACCGTCTACGTGACATGTAAAAAAATGTTGGGTGTCCAGGCGAGCAGGTGTATGTATACACGCGTACAATTCAGTAAGTGTGTGTGTGAGTGTATAACGGACCACCATTTAGTCCGGTTACAGTCTGTCTCACGACCCCCGTCCATAGAGTGGTAGTGACTGTAGTGTTACGCTCTGAGTCAGATCGTTGCTGTGATTGGACAGGATACAAGGCTCAAAATTCACACACACTTACTGACTTGCACGCGTGTATAGGCCTGCTCGCCTAGACACCTAACAATTTTTTCTCAGTGTTTACATGTCACGTAGACGGTGCTACATAGTGAAGGTCACCTGATCACTATAGCTTCACTCACGCCACACCTGCCACTACACCTAACTACTGAAATTAGGTAAGTTTAGTGAAAGTTAGGCAGGTACGCGTGCGTTAGACTGGTGTGCATGAATTTAGAAGCGATCCACCCCCCATACTGTGTGTGTGTGTGTGTGTGTGTGTGTGTGTGTGTGTGTGTGTGTGTGTGTGTGTGTGTGTGTGTGTGTGTGTGTGTGTCTGGCTACAGTTTCAGTTTGGACCTAGGAGCGGTAGAGGAACTAATCACCAGTAAATAAAGCCCAGTAAAACTCTGGAAAACAATCACCAGGAATAAATATTTGCTCTCTGGTAAAGATAGTAACTCTAACAACTGGTAAAATTATAAACTTGGTGATCTTACAGCCTGTGAATGCAGTACGGGGGCGCATTTACTCCGCCTCCGGGTCCTAGTGCCATGCGTCCAGTGAAACCTGTTTATTAAATAGTCTCACTGGAGTCCGGGCTGCCGCCATCGTGGACTATGTTGTCACCAGCGCGTCATCGCCACAAGTCGCACAAGCGCAGAATGACCCAAATTAACTTAAAGTGGTACTTTTACTTTAATCAACAGATTTAAGGATTCAAAAATGTCCAAAGTTTCCACTGCTCTTTTGTTTTATACTCCATGTAAAGAGGTCTTATACTAGTCTATTTTCTTTTTAAAGTGATTCAATTTTTGTGTCTTTAGACTCCAATTACATTTATCTATATAATATCTTGCCTACAATATAAACAGGTTCAAAATATAACTATTTTTTATAGTTTCTGTTTCGACTGTATCCAGAATAATAATAATACACACAATAACTGTTGATTGATTTGTCACGATTGCTCCAGGGTTTGAGTTTGTTTTATTTTGTTTCACATCTACCTGGGCTGCATCTCTTTGTTTTTTAGACAGCTGCCAACTTGTTTGTAGTTTTATTTCAGCAAGTTTCACTTTTACAGTTACATTTGGGGACCTTTGTAATTGAATACCCTAGTTACATTACAGCAACCAAATTAAACTGTATCAACTAAGTGAATTAAAATAAATTAAAAATGGCCTGTGACTCAAAGAATCGGAATCAAGAATCGTCTAGAACAGGAATCGAAATTGAGAATCGAGATCAGAATCGTTAAAATCCAAACGATGCCCAACCCTACATAGGAGTGAATAAGAGAGTGAGTGATTGTCTGTTGTCTTCTCCCTGCAATGGACTGGCACCCAGTCCAGGGTGTACCCCTGCCTCAAGCTTGCTGAGAGCTGGAGATAGACATCAGCAGACTCCTGTGATGCTGAACAGGAATAATTGGTCGGGTGATAGGAATGAAGTCATTCATTATAGTTCATTATGCGTAATTGTCTATTTCCAGATAAGTTTATCTTGATCTTACAAAGCTAACTGAAGCCACTTTGGCTAAGATAAAATAACATCAGCTTACTTTTTCATCCAGTCCATGGCACTCGGGGGGATTTATGTTACGTGTACATACCTGTATATGTGTATATTTTACTAATACAAATAATACAAAAAAGAAGGCAATATAAAATAGGTTTAATCTACTAATACTATTAGGTGCATTGTTGTGGAAAGTATATCAGTGGTTCTCACACTTTTTGGCTCAAGCACCCCCTTTCTTTTATTTCCAAGTACCCCCCATTTGTCCAACTACAATATTTTACTCAGAATTTGGTAAAAACAACAACTATAGAGCACAATAATGGAATGAATGATGAATGAGTGATAACACACATTTTAAATAATCTTATTTTGTAAATAAGTTAATTAAACTTTAGGCTTTTTACATAACCCCGGTTCTCTGAGTAATATGAGTGAGATGTCTCACTATTGGATATACACTTCCATCTCATATCTCACACAGCTCCGCCTGATCTGCCGTGAGCACAACACGTTGAGTGCTTTGGCCGAGAGCTTTGTAGGAGCGCTCCGTCAGGGCTGACTGCAAACGGTTAGACTTGGCGGGCAGGCTCGGTTTCCAGGGGGACACAACAGACGGCCGGGGGAGCAGGTGTGCTACGACCAGCGGTTCTACCGGGGGCATGCGGAGTAGGCCCAGGTTCTCCATAGCCTCACGGTGCTCCCCTCATCTCCCTCCATGGAGGCGACAGAGGTGACCGGATTTGCAGCCCGAGCTGGGGTGTGGATCACAAAGTGAGTGAGCCAGGGAGTGAAGTGAAGTGTCCATGTAGGAGGCCTGTCTGGTGTGAGCCCGGCAGCAGGCCACCGGAGAGGGTAGATGGCGCAGACAGGCATGCAGCACCAAGCGCCCCAGGGACACACTGAGCAGCACAGCTGGAAAACCACCCCGCGGCACCCCCCAAACCATGTCAGCCCCACGGAGCACGGCCGGCACCCCCACCCCCCCGGCACAGAGGGGCACAGGCCACACCCCCCATCGGTCCATGGGGCGACCCCTGCTGCATGCCGTCCCCGAGCAGCCTGCCCCGCCGCAACATGGAGCGGCCGTGCAGCAAAGAAGTCTGCACCCGCACCAGGATAATTTGG
This sequence comes from Gouania willdenowi, assembly GCF_900634775.1. NCBI lineage: Eukaryota > Metazoa > Chordata > Actinopteri > Blenniiformes > Gobiesocidae > Gouania > Gouania willdenowi. The sequence goes on along the minus strand of NC_041046.1, from coordinate 21,234,351 downwards.
TTGTTTCTTATGTCTTTTTGTATGTTTATCTGTTATTTTTGTTTATTTTGTAGTGATCTTGTGTATTTTTCTCTCATTTAGTCTATATGTCTATAATGTTGTTTTGTGTGTTGCTGGTAAGCATGTTTCTCTCAGTGTGTGTGTTTTTTCAGTGTCATATTGTGTATTTTGTTGTTGTTTGTCTGTTCTTTTTATTATTCAGCATATTTTTCTCTTATTATGTGTGTTGAGTTGCTGGTAATATTCAATATGATTATTATTTTTAACTAAAAATAAACATTATAAAACTCCATATTTTTATGCTTTAATTTGTTGATTTTCCTCTCTCTCTCTCTCAAGTACCCCCTTTAGTACCATCGCGTACCCCTAGAGGTACACGTACTCCCATTTGAGAAACACTGGTCTAGACAAATAAAATGTTATAAAAGTGTTCAATATTCATTCCACCTCATCATGTTCAAGTTCGTTCACAAATATTGAAATATGTATGTCTGTATATGTATATACTGTATATATACATATAAAATACATATACTGTACTGTAAAGCTGTGTGTGAGAGCACTCATTTGCACCTGTTCTGTGGCCTTAAGGTGTAAGGCCAGGGACGCGCATGATGGATCGTGGAGGCCAGTTGATAGCGCCATTACTCACTGACACACACACACACTCACACGAATACACACACACACACACACACCTGTTCCCTATAGGTGTCTGCCTGCCCTCGAGGCCATTGCCCCAGCGACAAGCAGAGCCCCAAATTATTCTGCATGCCAGCCAATTCACACCAAGTTTAAAAAGGAAGAAACTTTCAAACTTTGAAGGACATTCCTAAACGCATCATGGCTCAAGTTTTCTCTCTCTCTCTATACATCTGCACACCATGTTCTTTTCTTTGCGTGGCATTTCTTTCTTATAACAATGTTCAACTAAAATTAAGCCTTGTCCAAACACAATGCTTGTGTTGAACAAGAAGAGGACATTTTTTATGATTTGTTGACTCGACTGAGAGAAGTATGAAATAAAAGCAGAAAAGAATAAATTACACAACACAAATGAGGTTCTTTAGCTAATTAGCATTAAATAGGGCCCGTAATTGGCATCGAGCGTGGTGAGAAAACACTCATATTTCACTTTATCTTCATTAGCTGGGTAAACTGATGTGATGTGGTTTGCTTTGAGTGTGTGTGTGTGTGTGTGTGTGTGTGTGCGTGCGTGTGTGTGTGTGTGCGTGCGTGCGTGCGTGTGTGTGTGCTTGACTGTGTGTACTTAAAAAGTGATAATCCATACATCTATCCACTATACCGACCTATCCCAATCATAGTTGCAGGGGCAGGGTTTGGACTCTGGTTTATCTCAGTGATAATAACACATGCCCTGAAGTTATATCTGTTTGATCACTATTGGAATATTAGGGGCTGCATTATTAGAGGGGATCAAATGGCTAAACCCATACAAACTGCTTTTCAGTAGAGGTGTCCAGATCCGATATTGATATCGGATATAGGTCCGATATCAGCCAGAAAACGAAAATTGGATTTTAGCGGACTGCATGTAAAATCTCAGATATACATGCTCCGATAAGTTGTTGTTGTTGTTTTTGTCCCCGCCCTCAGTTATTCCCACCATTTACTGACAGTAAAAAATAACTGAAGTGAATTTAAAATACTGACTATTGAGTGACATCACTTGATCAAGCCTTTTCTAACATTCCACACTACAAAATAAGTCATAAAATTATGTATGATCCGTGTTGATATTGTATCAGATTGATATCGGTATCAGACAATACTCAAGGCAGCAATATTGGTATTGTATCGGAAGTGGAAAAAGTTGTATCGGGACATCCCTACTTTTCAGTACTCACGTCTCAGCCAGATTCACTAGACATCAGTTTCCCTGTGGGCACTAGTTTACATTTCACCTGCTACATTAATGCTGCTCAATAGAAAAACTTTTTTTGTTGTTTTCACTATCCTTTGATTAGAATTACGTCACAAGTGTGTAGTAAAATGTCTGAACACTTGCCTTTGTGTCTTTAGAATAGCTTTGTGTATATCAGTTGCACCCTATATAAGCCTTCTCCTGAGATATGTGTTGCCTTTTGTAACTACTGTATATATGGATATTTTATTGTTCACCATAGATGGGTGATGTCTTTGGACATGTGCATGTGCACAATAAACACCAATGAAATATGGCCCTAAACATCAATTTTAGTTTTTTTAAATAATAATGTAATGGCTTACTGATCATATAATCAGATCAATAAAAATTACCATCACATCAAATATTTGAATGTCACTTTCCACACAAGTTTGATTCAACATGTGAAAATAAGGCAGTATTCACAATACAGTTAAATAACACTGAATAAGTGGTTTTATTATTTGGGTAAATAATAATGATAAACCTCCTCTCAAGTTTACATTGTTACTGAATAGAACACTATGACTAACACAGAATAAAGTGATTTTAGTTGTTTTTAAATGAACACTAGACTTGTGTAAAACCTGGCAGAGTAACTTAAAATGTATAAAAATATTGTAATTGTTTAAAATAAGAAAAAGGGGGTAAAAAAGACATATGCTGGTATTTTTAATAGTTCTTAAAGCACAGCCTCAAAGCCACACTTAAAAAAAGAAAAGTTAAAGAAACTCAAAGTTCTGAGTGAGTTTGATATTTTAAGTTTATATTTTCTGACAACTTAAAATTGCTATTTAGTTTTTAAGCAAAATAAAATTGTAACTTAAGGTTACAAAAATGATTTTCATTAAACTATATTATCATGTGAGAAGCGGAGTTGTGGCCTAATGGTTTGAGGAAGCCAACATGTAACGGGAGAGTTGCTGGTTCAATGCTCCCTGTGGGTAATTGATATGGACCCTTGAGCAAGGCTCTTTATCCTAACTGCTCCTACTGTATGTGCTGCAGCCTCAATGGGGCAGAAGGATATCAATCAATATAATATCAGGTTTGATAGGAGCAATATTTAACTTTTGAGTTGCAAAAATTAGAAAAATATTATACTTACATTTGACTTAAGTTGGACTAATGCAGAACATTGATTTGAGAACAATTCAATTATTAAGTTCATGTGAATTAAATCAACTGTGTTAATCAAACTCATGAACTTCATTTAGATGTTACCAATTAAACAATTCATTTACATTAACACTGATGGTATATATTCATGTGTGATCCTTCCTTGCTGGTTAACTGGTCAGTTTCTCCTCTTGGTATTCAATCAATAAAGTCAGATTTATCTGTAAATTGCATTAAAGCCTTTTCAAAGCAACATTTTATGCATTACCATTTATGAGTTTATAGTCACTGTTTTTTTTTATATACATAATTCCATTAAGATTGTATAAATGAATAATGGGCTGCAGTGGTGGACAGACAAGAAGCTAATGTTGTGTATAAGAACTCCCAGGGATCATACAGCACACAGCAGAGCACCCAGGGACAAGGTGGCCATATGTTTAAGCTTTGTCTCGTCCTACAAAACTCAGTCTGCCCTTCACGTGATTTGTCAAAGGGCCGCGCACAGTGGCAGGTATTACAGGAGGGCCCGAGATACTGAGACACACAGCAACTAAAGGAGAGAGGTGGGAGAAGAGAACAGTGAAAAGAGGGGAGGGTGAGAGGCTGGGAGAGGTGAGGTGAGGAAAAGAAAGGGAGCCTCGGAGTGCAAAGATAACAGCACAAGACAGTGAAACTGACCAAAGGGACAGCAGTGAGTTAGGCAACAAAACGTGCATGTCTGGGGGAAAGTGAAGGAATTTAGGAAGCAAGGAAGCAGAAAAAGAATGACCGGGGACTGGAAGAAAGTGGCAGGTGTGGCACAGCAGGACCAGTAAGAGTCCAGACATGAGATAATGTGGGAAAGATTTAGCTAAAGAAACACAGGACCTCAGGGCTCTGGTTTTTTCCTTATTATTACCCCAACCTCTCCCACCACCCCCTCCTGTGTTTTGCATCCCTCTGCCTCCCACTAACGCACACCTATACCTCCTGCCCTACCTCTTCTCGCTCTCTCTCTGTCCTTCTGCACAGGGGGTTGAGGCGCTGAACAGATTATGGCGTAATTAAGGCGCTAAAGCAGCACATTATCCACCTGGTGGCTTATCCAGGGTGGCTAGCACCGCAGCTTGGCTAATAAGCCAGTGTGTGTGCGTGTTTGTGGGTGTGTGCACCCCCAGATATGTGCACAGTCATTAGTACGTCGTACACAAGTGTGTGTCCGTGCGTGTGTGTGTGTGCACTCAGCAGCATTGGGGCCCATCTCACCTGATTAAGGCTTCTTATAGGGATGTGTTAAAAGCATTAGATGAGGACAAGAATGTAATTCATCGTGTTTAAAGGCTGGAAATGTACTCAGGGATTAAGTGGAAACCAAATGAGCGCAAAGGCACACTCGGCTGACTGTATCTCCTTCTAAACTTTTTTGTTTTTTAAAGAATCTTCTCTCCTGATCTATCCCTGTGTGATCCGGCTCCACACATTCCTTTACTTCTTCTTTGCTTGTTTGCTTCTTTATTCAATTATTTCAGGCACTCGGTAACCTCAGAGGTTATACAGTATATATATATATATATAATTTTTTTAAAAAGCCTCTCCACTCTCTCCTTCTCTCTCCACTGTCCTTTAAGTGGTTGAATTGAAAATAATGGTCCAGACGGCCCCCCAGAATGCAATCAAAGACCACTATAGTGTAGTTGAAAAAGTGGCTGGTATTACTGAGTTGAAGAGAGTACTTAGTGTATAGTGAAATACCTCTGAGAGTGATTTCATACCTTCAGACTTTATCAAAGTTAATAGGTTTATATATACCTCCCCCAGGCTGGTCACTTCATTAGTTTTAACAGATAGGAAATCCTACGCGCACAACAAAGTCAGAGCATGAAGACTGAAAGCAACAGAGGACGAGTCCGTCTCGCATAATGAACAAGCCCGAAATGAACCAATTACAGTAAAATGTTACATTTTGGTAATTACAATACAAAGATTAGTCTTTTCCTGTGCACTGTTGTATCCCATGATTTCTTGGCCTCTACTTAGTGTTCATTTTTAATTTGAATGTATTCTGACACAACAGCTACAGCGAGTGCACCAATTATATTAATCTAGAAAAAAAAAAAAGTATGATTATTTTACTGTAATTTGATTCAAATTTACCATGTTTAAGCTAGAAGAGTTCTACAAAATACAAATGTAAGACAAGGGAGTAGGTTTCTCTGATGAATTGTTTCCAGATTCATTTAATGTCCAATCGTTGTAACAACAACCAAAAGATAAAAAATCACTTTTCACATTTAACAAAGAGCGCACGTTAAGGAATCTAACAGGAAAACTTGACGAGGGGGGGCAGATTCACAGCATTGGGGTGTCTTTGTCAAGGACACTGCTGTTATTTTCATACACTGCTGACTGGGACATGTAGAATAGTGAAATGGGGAGTACTAAAGAGATGCGCGCGTCTGCGTGTGTGTGTGCGCGTGCGTGTGAGTGAGAGACACCTTGAGGGGGTATGAAGGTGATGATGGTTAAGTCACAGCTTGTCTAAACTAAAAACAACATTAAAGAAATATAACCAATAAATCAAATAACAATCCATTAACCATTAACATAAATATATTAAAAAAAAATAATACTTATTTTATAAAAGCCCTAATATAACCTTTACAACAGAAAAGGAGATATTTTGAGCGTAATAAATGTACATTTGTGTTCAGAATGTATTACAGAAGAACTACTCACTTTACATCAAAGCCATTGATTTGTGGGAGGTTTTACTTTAAAAGTGTAGTAGATTTCAAGACAATGAGGTACAACTAAACAGTGTTTCCTATCTTATCCCAGTTAAGGTGTCCTTGTGCCAGACTCTGGACCTTTGGTGTTTCCCATGGGTGTCGTTTATAGATAACCCTTTAATCCCCTTACTGCTGCAGGTGACAAATAAAGATTCTTTAGTGATAAAAAAAAAAACAAAAAACAGAAGCTCCCCCCCCCCAAAAAAAATTAAATAAATAACATCCTACATTAATTCAGTGAACGGCAACAAAAAGAGAAAGAAAGAAATCACCGGATGATCAATGCATGTGTTAATTTCATTAAAATCCTTCAAGGTTTCAATATTGCACCCCTCCTGTAATAACTGCATTTAGGAGAAGGTTTAAGCTTTTTCACAATGTGTGCATCAGAATTCCCACTATCCTCCGCTTTAGCACAAAAATAAATCTAAGAATAATTTATTTAAATGATGATAGAACGCTTCAATAAAGAAAGGCTGAGTCATTGTCAAGGACATCATATTTTTTACATTCATTACAGAGTACCACACGTGTATAAATTGTTTAGCAAGAGAACATATGGTCCGAATGTTTTACCACTCAAAATACAAAATATCTGACATTTCTCATGTTTGCATATGTAGAATTTATTTTTTCTTTTCTTTTCTTAAATGTTTGCAACATTTTTAAGGTTAGCTTTGATTAAGACTCATCCCAGCTCTTTTCTCTTGTTTCCAGCAATCTGTGCACGAATTACCAGCTAGACATCAGAGCATGAAGTGATTTCAATGAGCTGCACAAAAGACAAACGTCAGCTAAAAATACAAAAAAAATGTACACGGTGAACATTTCTAACATGCTCTTAAATAAAACTGTAACAAATAGACTTTTGAAACAGAATAACACCTGCTTAAAATGTGCAAGGATACACTTCTGATACGTATGTTTGCCTTTTTTTGAAATAATTTCTAAAGTTTTAGTGTTTTAAGTGTTAATCTAATATGTAAAGGAAATATAGCTATATGAACAGGTTTCCTATTTTTAGACTGGAATCCCTTACAGATGAATGTCATGAATGTCAAGCTCTTCCTTCACCTCATTTATATTATATATAAATCTAATGCTTTATTATTGCAACCAATGCAGGAAAAACACTTTTTACCCTCAAATGTAGGATGTAAAGATTAATCATGAGGCAGTTAAAAATGGATTCAAAAGTGTCATGTTTCAATCAATACTCTGGAATTGAAATTGCAGTATTTTAAAATATATATATAATATATATATATATATATATATATATATATATATATGTTTGTTTATTTTATTTATTTTATTTTTTTATTAAGGACGCCAACTAATTGAAAATCAGGACGCACCACCGTGTTTTAAATCAGTAGTGTGGAAGCATTTTGTCTTCGCCAAGACAAAATGAAAGAGGTTGAAGAGCGGAACGGTAGAAACAAGAGAGAGAGAATGACAGCCCTAGTTTGTTTATTGATGTTATTTCTTTGATATGGGATTTGTTTTAAAGTCCAATTATTAAGGCACAAAATACACTTTCAGTTGTACTTTTAAAAAAAAGGAACTATTATACAGTTTTGCATAGTTTACGTAGAGCCAGAATTTAAATGAATAGGCTTGCTCTTCATTTGTATTATTTCTGTATTGACTTCATTCAGGATTTATTTTTAATTAAAATGCATTGTTTTGCATAGTTTATAAAGGGATTCTTTTGACAAAGAAAATAGTACAGTATTTTTATTTTTATTTTTTGAAGAAAAAAAAACGAGAGAATCGTATCGTGAATCGAATCGTATCAGGAGTTGAGTGAATCGTTATGGTCATGAAACCACCAAGTGTGACACCGAGTTTACAATGATTTCAGTGGTTATTCACACTTTGTATTCTTCATTGTAAAAAGGAAACTAAAGCTCATTTTATAGAGCAACCAATTGATTATATTTCTATGGCTTTGTTTTTATTAGAATGCAGGGTCATTTCAGCAAAAAGATGAAGAAAAGAACTAAAAATAAAAGGCTTTGGTTTCCATTAAACACATTTTTTTGGAACTTAAAAGGACAACTAACAACTCTGTTCTTAAATCATGTTTTTCTGCACACATTCTTTACTTGCACATGTGCATGTCCTAATTTTAAAAGTAGGCCAAAGTTAAAGGTATGAAGCTTCCAGGAACTGCTGCTTTGTGCTCTTTTTCTTGTGTTTTGTTTACATCCTCACTTTGTTGCGCGTGCTGAAAGTGTTGGGTGACCCTGTCCTCCATCCCAAAGACAAAGAAGGACGGTCATTAGACTATAGTGTGACATCAGGTACTGCACAGCCCCTGTTTCTCACAGCCCATCCATCCTTTTTTTCCAAGTCCCACACACTTTTCATCTCCCCTGCTCTATTTTTCTTTTTCTCCAGCTTTAACGCTCACTTCCACAGTTTGAGCCTCGGCAGCATCCCAGTTATTTACTGGTATAGAGCTCCATCTACAGGTCTCCCTCACCACTAAAAAACACATTTATTCCACTCAGCAAAATGCTCAGAGCGGATACTCCCTACCATTTAGTGTCAAATGTAATTATTTAAGTTTCACTTCAAATCTGCAAAAACATCTCCTTCAAATCAGACTAATCTTCTAGTTACATATTAAACGTATTTCATAATTTAAAGAGGAAAATACATTGTCCGACATAAAAGATGAATACCATTTTATTTGAATTATTTCAGAATATTGAAGAAATTTAAGTTGTATATCAACCTGAAAAAACAAAACTATAAGTAAATTTCGCATCTAATAATTCCGTAGTTGCAGATATAAGCAGCTATTTGGGATCCACTGCTTTCCACTTTGCTTTGTGTAAAATCTGTGCTTTTTTATTAATACTTTATTGCATTAATTAAACTAAAATGTTATTTTCACAGACAGCTGTCATCAAATGTACACTGCTTTTAAAAAAAAAAAATATATATATATATATATATATATATATATATATATATATATATATATATATATATAAACCAGAACAGAACAAACCAAAAAAAAAAAACAATGAACAAAGAAAACATACATAAAAGGAAATTGAGGATAAATAAATAAAAAGTGGAAGTGCCTTTTTGTCACACACCTTTTGTTGAAATAACGTAATTGTACAGTCTACTAAGTCTATTTTCAGAGTGCATTTTATCCATTTTTTTGCAAGTTATCTCTAATGTTTAATGTTTTATGTTATTTAAGTTTGCTCTACCGTTCTCAACCAAAAATGTATTTTAGGTGAGATTTGTTGTTTCCATGTCCTTCAAAATCTGTACTTGAAACACGTCTTATGTTCATCCATGTCAAATTAATACCAATTGAACCATCAAATCAAAACAGGGGAAGTGATGAAGTGAATCGTTTTAAATGAGGGGCCGTGCTGAAATACACTTTGATAGCACATTGTGTGCAGCTGTGCTAATTGTAGAAGAAGAGTGACTGATTGCAGCCACCAACGGAAGTGCAACTGTTTTAGCTTCTTGTCGTCTTTTCTGCAAACGCCTACAAAAGGCTGCTGTATTTGTTTGAGTGATAAATGAGTTTGCACATTCCTGTGTGCGTGTGTGTGTGTGTGTGTGTGTGTGTGTTCCCTCAAAGTCATTGTTTCCCCAGAGAGAGGTCAGTGTGCTGGTCAAAGCTTTTTGCTTTGCTCACCTCTCGCCACTGGCCAAAAAAAGGCGAGCCTAAAGGGATATGAACTCATGCCTGTGTTGTATTTGTCACAAAGTTAGTTATTAAGGACACAAAGCTAAACATTAGCTTCCTTCTATTGGATCATACAGGACTTTCTTTTTTTCCTGCAATCTGGTTCATTGTCTATATTCAACTTACTGTTAAAGCACGATTATTGGTGAAATAATATGGAGAAGTTTCATTCCAGATGCAGATTTGTAACAGTCCATGTAAAAAGGAAAATATTCAGTGCACTCTTCCTATGTGTACACACACGTACACAAACACACACACACGCACACACACACGCACACAGACCAATTATCAAACAGTCCGTCATGCGGCGTTGAGTGTGTCGTCTCGATTTCTCCTGTGCTCACTGCCCTAAAAACAATTTCAATTTAATAGCTTTTACTACTGCGTATCTGAAGCACTGGTGACATGGAATAAAGGTGCAACACACATGAAGTAAAGCAGAGGACTATTGTCCCTCTTCCTGAAAATGAGCCATCAAAAATGAAGGCCACCACAGCAACACAGGCAGATATACCCAGGAGTATGTTGTAATTATCCCTGTGGACTAGTTGCCTCTAGCTGGGTTCAGCCACCCACCCCTTCCCCTCCATTCTATCATCCCTCCATCCTGCCGCTAACCCCTCCATTGCTAATTTCATCCCAGGGATTAGCCCCCGCTTGCTTGTCTATCTTGTAATATTTCTGGAGGGTGAAATGGTGAAATTTTTGCTTTCTTCTACTTATAATAGGACTTAGGGGGCTGAGCCAGGCCTCGTGCCTCTGCCCCCTCCCTCTATCTCGCCCCCCTCCTCACTGCTATTCACAAATGCAGAAGGACCGTTTTTTTTTTTTTTTTTTTTTTTTTAAAGTAGATGAAGGTAGAAAGAGGGAAGTGCCGCTGTTACGACGCTAACTCTACTGGGAAGTGACCGCAGAGAAGTAGTGAAGGTGAAAGTGAACGCGAGGCATAACAGCACAGCACTCTGGCAGTATACCTGCAGGGCAATGCAAGCTGTTTTCTTTATGCATAAAGGAGAAGGTGGTTAGAAAAGAAGGAGAGAGGGAGACATAAATGTGGCACACTGCAGATCCACCGCCAAGCTTTATCAGTATAGTGTTTCATTATGGGATAGGCATAAGATACAAGCAGGTCTGTGGTAATATTAGTGAATATTTTCCTGTACTGGAACTTTATCTCGTACATGGCTGTAGATGTGGTGGACAAAGTCCTGACGTCTCCTTTAACTTATTTGATCCTTTCTATTGAGCTGTCTGCTTGTCACCAAGATCTAATAAAGTGCATCATGCGGGAAAATTATTGTAAATTCTTTAAACATGGTTTATATTTCAATGGCAGTGGAAACATTAATACCAGACGGCTACTTACTGTAACCTGATTATTAACAAAAACATCACACAATTTTAATTATTTTTTCTTGTCTGTTAAAGCTATAGTTAATCCTATTCAGAAACACTTTGTGTTATACTGGGTGAAATAGTCCAGAGAGTAGTCAATACAAGGAAAAGAGTCAGAGCTCTGTTGGAGCTGAAATCCTTTAAAGGGATCCTCCATTCTTTTTACAAATGTGGCCTAAAACCTTTGAAATGATCCATTCCTAACAAAACGCATCATTTTTGCACCATATTTGTTTTTTTAACTTTTAAAAATGGGACTACTTTACCGTTTTAGAGCCTGTGTTCCGCCATCTTGAAATCACATGATTGATGATGTCACACAGCCTCATTCGCATGTAAACATTCCATTGTTTCCTATTGGAGGTAAGCATTTAGCCTGCTTTTTAGATAATTTAGCAGCTTTTTCAGTCAAAATGCCAATTTGTGCTGCTTTTGTTTGCTCTAAATAATTAGGAAAAATTAAAGATGCCGATGTAACCCTCTTTAGTTTACCGAAAGAGAATAAAAACAGTTGTGACCCGAGAATTGTTGCCCTCTGTGTGACCACAGAGGGCAACAATTCCAACTCTGCAGTTTGATAGTAGACAATGAAGCAGAGAAGAGGGGCCTTACCTAAGGGGCCTTAACTTCCCCTTAAACTGTGCGCGGCTGATGCTCTGATGGCTGAAGTTTAAAGGAGTAATCACAGACTGTTGAAGGATTCCCACCCAACAGGACTTATTATTCTCAGGGTCGGTTGTCTTCATTTTAAGTTTTGGGCCACATTTGTAAAAACAGTGGAGGATCTGACCAATCCCTGTCAATCATTCAGTCCAAGTGGAAAGAACCAATCAGATGAATTATTGTCTCGTCCATTGACACATTATTGTGCTTCTTTTTTTAATAAACCAATTACAATAATAGTATAGTTTACTTACAGGTGACTGAGACATGACGTAGTTCGGTTGATGTCCAAAATGTGGTGGATTGGCTGAGTCGCCTCTTCTCTGTCCTGCTGAATCCCATACTGTCAGATGCGTATTCAAGTTTGTGGGGGCGTGGCTTTGGAGGAGAAGGGGGTGGAGCTTAGATGAGGCACCACTCTCAAGCTGCAATATTATTAACATTAATAATGTCGACCTAAAAACACAAATACATGAGCAACATTAGGCCTGGGGGCCAAAACCAGCCAGGGGGTCTGATTAGGCCAGAAAGAGGCCAAACCTAAAGTGGAAATAGAATATATAAAAGGGTAAAGTATTTTACAGTCTACCAATGTCTTTTGTCAAGTATATTTCCCTGGAACACTAAGTTGTACTTTCCATTAAAACAACAAAAACAAAAGAAATGTTTTGAAGTTTTGAATGTGGTTTCTGTTGTTAACATTAATAGTTACTATGTTGCACAATGACAAGGTAATGAACTAGTTAGCAGATAGAAGCAGGAAGGAGAAAAGACTTTCTAGCACATGATGATTGTGAGTTCAGATCTGTGAGGAACTCGAAACAGAGTTGCTGCTGACGATGGATGTCTCTGTAGGAGGTGTTTAATGTCAGTTCTTCCATAGTGTGAGTATGATTGTTTTGGTCCAGACCATGAATCTCTGTCTCGCCTCTGAACTGCACCCAGTGTGTGAAGATGATAAATCCTTTTAAAAAGAAAATGTTTTTAAAAAAAAACTGTAAAGTCATAACTCATACAAGAATATTTAGAGTTAAGAAACGCCTTGCATGCATTAGATAGGTATGAAGTTGTGAACTAATAACGTGCTCGGTGGCATCAAATAATGGACAAAAGTGATTTTTCTGTGCTGCAGGGGCCACTCATTCATATATAAAAACCAAGGTGTGTTTGTCCTCATGCTTTTATGAAATCATCCACTTGTGTGTCAGTCCATCCGTGTGTGACTGCTTGGCATGTTTGTCTGTTCATACACTCGGTGACCCATAGCCCTGTGTCTCTTACACACTCCTCTCCATCACTCCAGCCTCTCATTACAGCTGCAGAGCCCCGTCCTGTCACATAATTAAAGGCAAAGTTATAAATGACCAGCAGGCCAAAAGCCATATTTCACAGGTGGCCACATATTTATTTATAATTCCTCACCTTTAAATGTGTTTCCCATGCAAATTAGATCCAGGACACTTTTCAATTAACTTTGGGAGCCAGTCCCTCCAAGTCCCATCAAAGCTTGTTATTAAAAAATACACCTTTTTTTGTTATCAGTCATAAATTATTCCTTGTGTCAAAGACGCTGCACACTGTGTGTGACCTGTGTTTGGTGTGTATGGAGGTGACATTATTTTTGTAACCCTCCCTGATGCACCCTGGATCTTTTTTCTTTGTTTAAGAGCCTCATATGCACACGTTTTTATTGAATACTCACACTGACAGTGAAACTTTCATGACTAAGCAGTTAAATTGTATCTTATAGGAGGAAGTCACAAGCATGTTGGAAAGGTATGATTCTAGACAGGCTGCGAGTGTCCCCCTTTGCCTCATTTTCTCCTTAAGTGACCCACAGAGGGAGCCACTGCAGCAGCCATGCCAAACTATCAAATCAGAGAAGAGGATAAAGATGATCATATTCATACACTTGCAAAGGATGAAAACGTATGTGCAAAAAGTGTGGACACGCCAGGAGGGTGAAGAACAATGGCTGTTAACATGTGTTCCCGCTACTGTCCAGTCTGTCCCATCAGACAGTGTGGGATGAGCTTTGTATGCTTTGAGATATATTTAGTGCATGTGTGTGTGTGTGTGGTGAGTGAGTGTGTGTGTGTCGTCTCCCTGGCGCGTAAAAAATGTCCATTAATTGAATTCTCCCTAATTTCCCGTCAGTCCTTGCCTTGCAGAGCGAGACGGCCTGCCTGCCAGCCGCGCAACGCCACACTTCAGGTATGGTGGATAATGGAGGATGACATTTCTGTCCCACCATGCCTGGGGGCAGCATGTGATACATGGCTTCCTCTATGAAGGTTAAACTCAGCTAACCTGCCTTTGGCGTTTCATTACCCACTTGTTAAATACTCTTTTGGTAATAAAATGATTAAAAATTTTATTGCCTCTCTCAAATGAGGCCTCTTTTGAAAGGGATTTAATGACTTTGGAGATGTGTGTGGGTGGGTGTGTGTGTGTGTGTGTGTGTGTGTGTGTTTGTGCGTGCATGTATTCATTCAAGTGCATCTCTATCTATATGCACAACCAGTGTGTAAAAACCTAATGAGAGTGATATGCTTTACAGCCAAACCACCATTATTCTCAACCAAACGACCTGGGACGTCATCATAATGTAAAACAGCTATTCACATAGACATGTTTTACATAGAGCTCAGTCTGTGTCATGAAACCAAGTGAAGTATTTATACTAAAATGAATGGGCCTCACTGTTTACGCATAAAAAATAAAGCACTGTGGTGATAGCAATGGGATTAAAACATTACACCCCCCTCATTAACAGGAACTAGAACCCTTGCACAGGCCAATATGACTCCACAGCGACTTAGGTACTCATTACATAGTGTCATTTTGGCTGTAAAATATGCAGTAAAGAGACATGATAAACCAATCTCCAAAACCTAATAAACTGCTTTTTAAAGTCAGAGTTGGGGAAACAAAAATGGGCAAATTGGGACCGGTTTTAAAGCAGCTCAAATATGTAAAACAATACGCTGTGATGAGATTATAAAGATAGGATCATAGCAAAACTTCAGTATCATTAATCTTGTCAAAGTTATAGCTCAAGCACATATTCTTAATACAAGTTTATTTTTCAATATTGTCAACACTATTTAAGTCTTTTTTATGCCTTGCACTCACTATTACATTTAAAACATGCCTAACCATACCACTTCTGTTCATGAGACCCAATTCTTAACCAAATAAAAAATAAAATAAAGATAAGATCTGAACATCAGGAGCCTGTACTACAAAGCCAGATTTCCTATTATTGCGCCTACTTACAGGATTTAATTGATGTGTGCTACACAAAGCTGGCTAACGTCTTATGGGTCTAAATCACCATGGTACCTTAGGCTGAAAGACTAACCTGGTCGGGACCAGGTTTTGTTCTTGCCGGGATCTGAGCGAGTACTGAGTCCCGCCTCCTGACCAAAGAGTTCTCTTGGAGAACAACCTGTCCAATAAAAGGAGGGTCATTGTGAACACGTCTCTGTGTGGATCTGATGTGACGCTGACAAGAGAGAGAATATCTACTAATCTACATTAGTCAGCTGATAAAGCCTGAGTGCGACGGACGCTTTGAGACGGATAAACAAATTAATTAATTAAGTCATGTATTCTGTGGTGATGCAGAGAGCCTCAGTCCTGTAAAATAGTATAAAATATAAATATTGTCCACTTATGATGTAGGCTGAGCTGTATGAAAGCAGCATCAGAGCCACAGACAAAATAAAAGTGAAAACAATCAGTCTGTTCATTTTTCGTTTATAATCTTAGTAATTTAAGTATTAACACTTATCAATTTGTGAATTAATTACTTGCTGCTTTTACTGCAGCAACAGTGCTGTTTTTGGTCTGAATTATGGATTTGAATTCTTCACATTCTTAATTAATTATTCCTTAATTGTGACGTAAATTGCTCTCCACTTTCTCTGTGATTGTGATTGGTCTGACACTGTAATCTCCACCTCTGTCACAGGGGTGCGCACGTAGCCAGGCTGAAATCAACTCTCTTAACTTAGCGAGTTGTAATCAACATTTGTAGGACAGCTTCTGTCTGGCTGAGAATGTTTGGTTAGGTGAAGCCCGCTAATGGAGATAAATCCAGGATATAATGATCTAACTTCGTAGTACAGGAAGTTACATTGGAACCAGATTTGAATGGGTAATGTTGGAAATTCCCTTGTGAAAAACCTGTAAAGGTAATGTAAAGGTTAATCAGAACCACCACAGCCTGATAACGCCCCGTGTGTCCTGCTGTCCTAATATTTTTGCTCATCCACACCTCAAGAGATAGTTTTGTAGAGGGTGTTTTCCCTTCCAGCTGAGCAGCACTCCGTTATGTTGGGCTTTGTTTTTATACTGCTGCTACTCTCACAAAACATGCAAACACACACACACACACACACAAACACACAGTTGAAAAATGTCTGGGTCCCCCTCCCTAAAGGGCCAGAGAAGAAGAGTGCTGGCCAGTTCATCCGATATATGACGACAGCCTGCTCCGCTTTGCTCCACTGGACCCTGTCCAACACCTGTTCTCCCATCAGGGGATGTTGTGTTACTGTGGCATTGCTATGGCACCGCACAGATTGGCACTGCCCAGTTGGGGCAGGGGAGAGGATGAAGTATGATATTTCCAGTAAGAAATTGTTAGCTGTGATTAGATGGGAGGGCCATCTAATCTGGAATACACTTTGCTAGTTACTATGTAGTAGTGTGACACAGAAACTACAGCTTCTGACTTACAAACAGTTATTACATTGAGAATATGAATTAATGTCAATGTTCCTTTGAAGCAAAGTGACATTAAAAAGCCAACATGTTCACGTGTCTGTGTGTTGGTCTGTTGACACCACAGGGACATTTAGCACTGGGAGGTTGAGCAGAGACTCTTTTGTCCCATCAGTGTGACAGATTGCCTTTGAGAAAGGGGAGGATCTGAACAAAGAATGAACATTTGTGCACCTGTTTTGGGGCAATGGTTCATTGAGAGGGGAGGGGGCATATTTTTGTGATTCATACATACAGTAATTCTGGTGCATACAAAAAGAAAGGTTTTCTGATATGAATAGGGCTCTGTCCTTGTCTTTCCAAAGGCCTAAACCTAACCCTAAACATGCTGGATAAGCAAGAAATTGATTTTGGCCCCCCTGCCTGAATCATAAATAAATGAAGGGATCAACTATTCATGTGGGCAATTATTTTACCCCCACTACCTCTGCATCGGAGAACTTTCCCAAGAAGTTCTGTTAAAGCAGAACTAAGTAACTTGCACTTAGCGCTCCCCCTAAAGGTCCCTTTTGGTTATGTCACTGTCGTAAACACTCCGCACACCTGAGGCAGCAGCTCCTCCTTCCCGCTTCAGTGAGACGGGCAGCGGGAGGCTTCCTAAATGTACCGGGGCAAAATTAAAGCGGTTTATCTTGAATAAGCCTACATTCTGAGTGACTTCATCATTTAGTAACTCAGTAAGTTGACCATTTATACCGTAAAAACAGCACTGTTTATGATAAGTGAAGTGATCAGCCAGTGGTCTCACACATAGAGAGCTGCTGATCCATATGTGTGTAGAGCACCACCATCCATAGGGGGCAGTAATGAGGTATCTACTGAAGGTTAATTCCATTTACCAACACAAGAATATCTAATAACATCACTAGTATTCACTGCACTGTCACCACAATCACTGCAGCCTTCACGTGTCTCCTGCTGATCATAGTACAACACTTGGTTTAACAAAAAATATTTTAATGGATTTTTATTAGTAAAAATGTTTTTGATGACACTTCTCTTGATGTACACAGAGTAAAATGGCATAGGTCCCCAGTGCACCAGTTTGGCCAAATAAATAACAGTGTATATTAATTAAACTTAGAATCCTCACCACACAGAGAATCAGACTCCAATCAATTCAGGCTGCACCTCAAGTATGACAAATAGGAGAAAAAAAAGACAACTTCTTAAACTGTTTTAGTGTTGATTGATTATTGAAAACCAGAATGTTTAATTTGATTAAATAGATTTTTACATTTTTTTTATTTATTTATTTTTTTTTAATAAAAATCCATTAAAATTATGAAAAAGTATTTTTTGACAAATCAAGTGTTGTAGTGTGATCAACAGAACTAATTTGACGGTTGGAGAGAGTTATGTCATTAGTATACAGTACATTAGAGTGAAATTATTAATTTTTTTTAACTAATAAAAATCCATACACATTAATAAAAAAGTATTTTTTGTCAAGCCAAGTGTTATACTATGATCATCAGGAGACAAGGGAAGGCTGCAGCGATTTTGGTGACACTGCATTGAATACCGATAACATTATTAGACATTCTTGTAGCATCTGTTTTTGTGTCGTAGATACCTCGTTACTGCCCCCTAGTGGATGGTGGTGCTCTACACACGTGGGTCAGCAGCTCTATGTGTTTGAATCTGAGCGAAGCTGCGTTACGTTTGTCTCAAAAACAAATTCACACGCCTTCCGATCCACAAACGCACTTTGCTCAATCCACAAGCACAACTGAAAATGTACACATGACAAATGATATGTGATTACAGAATCTCTCCTGGTCAGTTATAGTCAAACTGCCCTAAGCAGGCCAGATACTGTCATACTGATAACATTTACCAAGGCCTCTTCTCAGAGGCTCCATCATTGTTATGGCTAGCACTATCAGCAGCATACAAAAACCCTGAGAGCACAGAACAACTACAGATGCATTAGACACAAACACAAAAACCTTTGAATCCCAGACCGATCCACCCCAAAAAACCACTTGACCAAATAAACCGTGTCCGCATTTCACCTGTAACCCTTCAACTTGACTCCGTCTCATTTCATTCAAAACCGCCGCAACAATTAATACACACACATACAGTAAATGAAAAAACATGTGTATATTGTGGATCTGAAAAATACTTGCGAAAATTAAAAAAATACGTGAAATTCAAAAAAAACTGCATTGGAGATTAGGCCATGAAAGTTTAAGTACACACGGTGAAACAGCATGGGACTGGCTCATTCAGTCACTCTATAAGAGTTTTTCTTGTACTTGTTGAAGCATGCATGTTGCTGGTCATGTTGTTATTGTTGTTTACAGACACACGGAACAATGTCCGCCAGTCGGTAATGCAGTTTGATGACATGGTCACAAACAATCCACAAGTGGAAAGCCCCACCCCTTCCTCTGCACCCACTAGGGGGCAGTGTTGCCATCTACGTTGATGACTGTACCGGTACTTTATTTTACTGGGTGTCAGGCAGCGCTGGCATTTAAAGAGTAACGAAATCCCAGGTTTTGGCTGAAGAGCCACTGGGGGGGTAATTCAAAAAATACCTTGATTATGGGCGGGGCTCCTACAATTCTAAATTTCATGTAGCGGATGCTTTTATCCAAAGGGCCCATGTTACGCTAAATCGACTTGTCTGTGCTTTAAACATCATAAAGTGCTATTTGGGCTTCATACACATGCCCAAAGTGTTTTCATTGATTCCGTCAATCGTTAGTTAGAAGGTGATTTGCTCCTTTCTTACTACAGGGCGAGCCCAAACACCTCGCTCCAATTTGATGACTTTCGCGCAGGGCTATGTATGTACCTTATATAGTCTATGTATGTACCGGCGAACGCCCCGCCCCCACACTCTGTCTCATGCTTATAAAGCAGCATGAGCTCGGCTATGGAGTGGGTGGGAGGAGGGCTTGCCGTCCTCTGGCCCTACCTCACCGTGCGGGGAGGAGGTGTCCCGTCTATAGACACGCCCACTCATGAATATGCATAAGTAGGCCGCAAATCAGCCTGTTTGTGAAGAATTGCTCAGAAAGTGACTTTTCAGAGGCTAAAAACTCTGGAAAACAGGCGAGTTTGGGAAAATAAACCTCAAATACTATGTTTTTGGGGTTCTTAGAACAAATGGAGATGGGTGAAAAATAGCATGACATGGGACTTGCTCAACATCCCACAGTGATGGCCCAGTTTGGATTCAACCCAGTGACTCTCGGATTACAGGCCTGCTTACTTGATCGTTAAGCCACCAATGCTCTTGGAACAGTTAAGACACACCCGATCTATACAATAAAATCTCTAAAGAACGATCCATGCTAACTACCTACTGAATACTCGCTATGCCTCTATATTCACAATTTTCTCAATTCCACCTACTCAACACAGATTGCAGAGACCAAAGGTTCTAGTCTTTATAGTATTCATACTTAAAAACATTTGTTTTCAGCAGAAAAAAGTCGTTTTGGAGTTTAGGTACTCTTAAGCAACCATGGTTGAACAAGGTTTGCCCAAATGGCCTGTTCACCTCTCTACATGTGCTAACAGAAGGCAGACTGTGGATTGGTCTCAATCATCTTTTTTACAGTCTATACTCTCAAATGCAACAACAACACTGCCTTCTAATGGATGGAGAGGAAGAACTGACTTCAAACATGAAGAGGGCTGTAGAAGCAGTAGACTCCCAGGTGGAGAACGTCTGCCTGGACCAGAGGAGGACAAAGATCCCTGTCAAAACTTAGATGTGTCTTTGCTCCAGCGCTTGTGGCTGTGAATAAATGACACCTAACAGCTCTGTGGACAGTCTGCTAAGAAGCCTGTTAGCTGTGTTGGAGCAGAAACATCTGCAAGCTGCTGGACACCACGGACTGTGGATGAAAGCCCGAGCAGGAAAGCCACTCATTTTTAGTTCTTTGGTCTAACCCTAAACCTAGGGCTGGGTGAGATGGAGAAAAATTCATACCTCAATATTTTTTTCTCAAAATGAAGATATACAATATACAGTAAATATGTTATATTATATTATATTTTAACTCAATAAAGTCTTACCAGAAGGACAATTCTAGGTTACATTTGCTGAAAAATGTCACACAGGCACATTTATTAACAAACAGCTGCACAATCTGTGCTACTTTTGGTGTTTTCATGCTTTTTATGGCTTAATCGCCGAAATAGAAAACTCATGCAGGAGAGCTAAGAACACACACACAGAATTCTATTGGAGGACTAAACTTAAATAAAATAATCTTAGATATGAATGTGGGAGGAAGTCGGATCTCCTGAAAAGAACTCACCATGTCTCACCATATGATTTTGTAAAAAAAATAAAAATAAAACAAAAGTAATTTTTTTTTCCGTTTTGTTTATCTTTTTGCATATTTTTCTGTTATATTTTTTGCATGTTTTCCTCTGTTTCATTTTGAAAACGAGACACTGATGACAAGTCTTGGAATTAGACACAGTAACCTTAAATGGACACAACACAAAAGGATGAAAAGTGGTTTGATAACTGTTTGCCATGAGCTGGAAATGGTGGAACATGTAAATAGAAAATGCAGTTGGCTAAGTGCACAGAGGAACAGACGTGTTGGAGGAGATGAGGAAAGAATGACTTGGAGGACGAAGATTGAAGTGGTGAAGCTGGGAAAGCTAGAAAGCTTTTGATGGAGAATATAAAAAGTGAGCGTAGTGAGAGTTAGGCTCCAGAAGGTGGCGGTAATGGGACCATGCAGGCTGCCAGAAAAAAAAAGAAAATAACACAGACATCTTATACTATATGATGTTTATGTTAATCTGAAGGTATTTTACACAGTATTTTAGTTTTCTCACATCAACCTGATCCTCACACACCCATTCCCTTCTGCAGATATGTCTCTGGGAGAGCAGTGAGCAAATCTTTCACAGTGACAAGCAATGAATAAACTGGAGATCAAATTAAATCATTTTAAGATAGCCTACCAAATGTGTTACGTCCTTTTACTGGTTCCAAAGCCAGATAGATACATGCAGTGAGTTATGGGGTGCCGATTGTAAAGTTGCTCATGCTAAAATAAAGAGCAACTTTTTGCAATGTTTAAGCAACAAACCACGTTTAATAAACGTTTGTGATTTTTTTTTTTTTTTATGTTATATTTACAGAAATATTTGTGAAATTTTTTATATTTTTTTCTCGTAAAAATATAATGTCAATGTTAAATCTAAATGTTAATATTAAATCTAAATGTTGAATCTAAATGTTAAATCTAAACATTAAATATAAATGTTAAATCAAATATTAAGCTAATATGCCATTGCACTGTTTCGATTCAGAATTTAACATTTAGATTCAACGTTTAGCATTTAGATTTATCATTAATATTTAAATGTAACATTCATATATAAATGTAATATTTAGATTTAACATATAGAGTCAAAAGTAACACACAAAAAAAATCTCATACGTTTTGCAAACGTGGTTTGTTGCTAAATGTTGCAAAAAAAAAAAATAGTTGCTGTTTATTACTTTTCAATCAGTGGTTGTGTTGCATTTACTTCAGGGAATGCAATTGTGACAGCTGTCCTGTGTTTCTTTATTAAAGCCCAACTCACTCACTTCACATTCAATAAAGTAAAATAAAACTGAATGAATACTTTAACAAGAATAAAACAACAATAACATACCTCTCACACAGAGAACACAGGAATGAACGATGTCAGGCAGGAAGCATTAGGGAGGAAGGGGAACCTAAAAACTGACGTACAAGTTCAGAGGTTAAAAAAAATATAAAATAAAAGGTTCCACATATTGAGTTTTTAAAAAAAAATAATATTACAAGAAAACTTTCTTTAATAATCAAGTATTATAAACAACAGAGTATATAGCCCTGTTACACAAATCAGCTAGTTACTGTCAATATCGTATTATATGTATACATATACATAGTCGCTAGAGGGCGCCTTCTACCTTCATGCAAGCGTTTAAAAAGTGATTTTCTGCAAGAGACAAAAGAGAAAAATCATTCAAAATATCACCACGAGCCCACAGAACAACCAAAGAGGCACAAAAACACATAGATTGACACAAATGTGCAAAATGTCCTCAAAGACAAAACAAGAAGCAGAATCAAACCATAACACAAAGACACAGAGACAAAATAGTATATTTACAAAGTACACAAACTTTGCAGCTGCTCTTTGTTTGATATTTGCCTTTAATTGTGATGTACACAGTACGCTGAGACATTAAAGTGTAAAGAAGTTCAATTTAAATCCAAGTTTTTTTTTTTGTTTTTTTTTGGCAGAAAAATGCAGATTATTTTTCCACACCTGGTGTTGACTGGAGGTCATTCATTGTAACTGTTTCTAATAAGAACTGTGACCAAATTAGAATAATACACTATAATACAATATAACACCTACAGGTATAGTGCAAATGTCCTGAGGGAACAACAACAACAACAACAACAATGGTGCAAAACCCAAAAGCAATGCAAAACAGTGCAATCAAAAGTTGAAATAAAAGTTTCAGTGCAATGCAATTTCTACTTTCCCGTTTGGTTTTACTAGTCAGTGACAAAAATGTTAAAACCAAAGAACATAATGTGCAAATAAAACAGAAGAATTATATAGAATAGAATAAATTGTATGATTAAGAAATGAGGGTGGGATTAAATGAATCTTTCTTCTTCCCACTCCCATTTGAGCTGACATTTTATTGCAATTATCAGTCTATATATATATATATATATATATATATATATATATATATATATATAATCGTAAAGGCTGTGTTTCACATGACTCTAAATAAATACATATCAAAAATGTGTATTTAATGTGTTATGATTAACAAATAAACCAGAATCAAATAAACTAACAAATAAACAAGAAAGATTTGAAACTCAAGAAGAGACGAAAAGCAAATCAGCAATGAGCAATCAAACAATAAGAAAAACAACTAATGAACAAACATACACATTCAGAAGGTGACCAATAAACAATACATTTTTTTGAAAGATTAAAAAAATAAAATGAGCAGCAAACCACACTCATTCGACCTATAACCTGTACAATGCAATTGAAAAACAAACTGAAAAAAGAAAAAACTTAAGATAAAATGGTTGCATACCCTTAAACTAATACTTTGTTGCAGCACCACTGGCTGGTTCATTACAAAACCTCAATCTTATTCTGGTGAAGCCATTCTTTTGTTGATTTGTCTGTGTGATTAGGGTCATTGTCGTGTTGAAAGATGTGCATTTCTGTGCTAGGGGTCTGGCTTTGGAATAGGTTAGAGGAAGATCTTAAGCAGTGCCCAACTCTTTTCAAATTCAAGAAAAAGTATAAAGAAAAAGTTTTACTTGAATATAGTGCCGATGAAAGGATTTAAATTCTATTTGCTACGTAAACAGTTGCATGATGCAGAAGCTGTACATGCGCCTGGTTATGGATATCATTCTGTTGCTTGATTATTTCTTCGGATGGAAAATGTAACCACTATTTTTGTTTATGGAAGAGTATAGTAAAACTGTGAAAGTACTGTATGGATAAAATACTCTAAGAAGTAAAATTATTTTCAAAAGTTACTCAAGTTCATGTACGTGAGTAAATGTAATTGAGTACTTCCCGCCACTGGAATTGAGTTTTTTTTTTTTCTTCCTTTTTAATTATTATTTAGAATATAAGCGGATTGTGCAATATCACCAGGAAATGTAACCGTTTATTATATTGATTATGGGATAGGCCTATATAAGCTTTTGGCTTCAGCCTATTCCCTTTTTGAGCTACTGTAACAGAATAATGTGAATGTGAATGTTGTAGGAATGTAAAATGTAAACTGCTCAAAAAAAAAAAAAAAAAAAAAATCAAAAAAAAAAATCAAATCAAAGATAAACTTACTCTTCAGCTTTCTAACAGAAGCCTGAAGGTTTTGTGCCAACACTGCCTGGTATTTG